>NC_142653.1:69525000-69530000 GCF_055504915.1 Nelumbo nucifera
TGCTCAACACAGCAAGTGCGACCGCGCATGCTGCCGAGGGCACCCAACACAACACACATCGCTTGCGATCAAGGGGCACTCAACAGACGTTGCGCTGCAACGCGTGCATCGTCGCACTCCCAGATCTCTTCTAATGCACGTCATTGTGCAGCAGTATGCACTATCAAGTAAAAACCCTGCACATTGTGATGCACGTCATTGCGCTACCATGTCACGCTCGGTAAGAATCAATGTGCCTTCATGTCGCCTCTAGTGAATGCAACTGCGCTACCCGTGCGTCATGGGTGACGGGGGCGAAGCCCCATGACTGCCAACGCTCGCCCAATGGCGCCCCCAGGGGGGAACCCCCCCAGAGTCACCACCCCCCCTCAAAGAGTACGTTAAGCTTTTGGGGCTCTGCCAGCAAGAAACATCACTCCTCTGAAAAATCATACTGGGGTTATCTTGAGATGTACGGCTTAGATTGGTCTTAAACTTGACAAGTGACATTAGTTGGGATTGAAAAATGATGAAAATAATTAAAATAATTTTTTGGAGAAAAATATTAATTTTTAATCACTAAAAATTACCAAAAATTGGGAAAGATCTGAAAAAATAATTTTGGAGGCTGGGGGTTGCTTTTTCACACCTGCAAAAAATTTTGTGCACCAAAATAAGCTGGTTTCATGCCGAAAAGTATTGATAGAAATGGTTTTTCACTAATATTTAATCTATAGAAATTACAAAAAATTAGGAAAAATTTATTTTGTGGAAATGGGATTGCATGGAATCAAAAGGGAACACTCCCACACTAATTCTATGAAAAGGTGAGCGAGCTAGTTTCATGCAAGAAAGGTGCACAAAGACGAATTTGGGACTGTCAATCAAAGCGGTGACATGGGGGTGTGTATGGGTGATATGTTGAAAGAGCAACAATGGTCACAAGTGCATTGTGGGTGTGCACATCCCTTGCACCACGACAAACCACATGAGGCACCAATTGCAATGTGGGTGTGCGCACCCACATAGTGCAAAATGATGCAGCATGGGGCGTTGTGTGCAGTGTAAGCACATCCACCACGATGCACTCCCACTTGCGCCCGGTGTTAATAGGGCTGTCTGTAAACTACACACCATGCAAAGGTGGAAGGTGGAATTGGTGCACCTAACACAAGTGGTTGTGTTACAGCCCTACACTACACACGGTGGGTGTAGAAGGGACTGTAAACTACTACACGGTGTGTTAAAGCCATGTCACTACAATAGTAGAAAGCACTACACGTGTAGTGTTAACACGTTTAACACACCACGGTAGTTTAGTGTTTTCTAATATTTGGTCACCGCACGTGGAGGCACCACAGTAACCACTTGCACCATGGCACACCACGGTAGTTTAGTGTTTTCTAATATTGGTCACCGCACGTGGAGGCACCACAGTAACCACCTGCACCTTGGCACACCACGGTAGTTTAGTGTTTTCTGATATTGGTCACCGCACGTGGAGGCACCACAGTAACCACTTGCACCATGACACACCACGGTAGTTTAGTGTTTTCTGATATTGGTCACGCACGTGGAGGCACCACAGTAACCATGGCACACCACGGTAGTTTAGTGTTTTCTGATATTGGTCACGCACGTGGAGGCACCACAGTAACCATGGCACACCACGGTAGTTTAGTGTTTTCTAATATTGGTCACCGCACGTGGAGGCACCACAGTAACCACTTGCACCATGACACACCACGGTAGTTTAGTGTTTTCTGATATTGGTCACGCACGTGGAGGCACCACAGTAACCACTTGCACCATGACACACCACGGTAGTTTAGTGTTTTCTGATATTGGTCACGCACGTGGAGGCACCACAGTAACCATGGCACACCACGGTAGTTTAGTGTTTTCTGATATTGGTCACGCACGTGGAGGCACCACAGTAACCATGGCACACCACGGTAGTTTAGTGTTTTCTGATATTGGTCACGCACGTGGAGGCACCACAGTAACCATGGCACACCACGGTAGTTTAGTGTTTTCTAATATTGGTCACCGCACGTGGAGGCACCACAGTAACCACTTGCACCATGACACACCACGGTAGTTTAGTGTTTTCTGATATTGGTCACGCACGTGGAGGCACCACAGTAACCACTTGCACCATGACACACCACGGTAGTTTAGTGTTTTCTGATATTGGTCACGCACGTGGAGGCACCACAGTAACCATGGCACACCACGGTAGTTTAGTGTTTTCTAATATTGGTCACCGCACGTGGAGGCACCACAGTAACCACTTGCACCATGACACACCACGGTAGTTTAGTGTTTTCTGATATTGGTCACGCACGTGGAGGCACCACAGTAACCACTTGCACCATGACACACCACGGTAGTTTAGTGTTTTCTGATATTGGTCACGCACGTGGAGGCACCACAGTAACCATGGCACACCACGGTAGTTTAGTGTTTTCTGATATTGGTCACCGCACGTGGAGGCACCACAGTAACCACTTGCACCATGACACACCACGGTAGTTTAGTGTTTTCTGATATTGGTCACGCACGTGGAGGCACCACAGTAACCATGGCACACCACGGTAGTTTAGTGTTTTCTGATATTGGTCACGCACGTGGAGGCACCACAGTAACCATGGCACACCACGGTAGTTTAGTGTTTTCTAATATTGGTCACCGCACGTGGAGGCACCACAGTAACCACTTGCACCATGACACACCACGGTAGTTTAGTGTTTTCTGATATTGGTCACGCACGTGGAGGCACCACAGTAACCACTTGCACCATGACACACCACGGTAGTTTAGTGTTTTCTGATATTGGTCACGCACGTGGAGGCACCACAGTAACCATGGCACACCACGGTAGTTTAGTGTTTTCTGATATTGGTCACGCACGTGGAGGCACCACAGTAACCATGGCACACCACGGTAGTTTAGTGTTTTCTGATATTGGTCACGCACGTGGAGGCACCACAGTAACCATGGCACACCACGGTAGTTTAGTGTTTTCTAATATTGGTCACCGCACGTGGAGGCACCACAGTAACCACTTGCACCATGACACACCACGGTAGTTTAGTGTTTTCTGATATTGGTCACGCACGTGGAGGCACCACAGTAACCACTTGCACCATGACACACCACGGTAGTTTAGTGTTTTCTGATATTGGTCACGCACGTGGAGGCACCACAGTAACCATGGCACACCACGGTAGTTTAGTGTTTTCTAATATTGGTCACCGCACGTGGAGGCACCACAGTAACCACTTGCACCATGACACACCACGGTAGTTTAGTGTTTTCTGATATTGGTCACGCACGTGGAGGCACCACAGTAACCACTTGCACCATGACACACCACGGTAGTTTAGTGTTTTCTGATATTGGTCACGCACGTGGAGGCACCACAGTAACCATGGCACGCCACGGTAGTTTAGTGTTTTCTGATATTGGTCACGCACGTGGAGGCACCACAGTAACCATGGCACACCACGGTAGTTTAGTGTTTTCTGATATTGGTCACGCACGTGGAGGCACCACAGTAACCATGGCACACCACGGTAGTTTAGTGTTTTCTAATATTGGTCACCGCACGTGGAGGCACCACAGTAACCACCTGCACCTTGGCACACCACGGTAGTTTAGTGTTTTCTGATATTGGTCACCGCACGTGGAGGCACCACAGTAACCACTTGCACCATGACACACCACGGTAGTTTAGTGTTTTCTGATATTGGTCACGCACGTGGAGGCACCACAGTAACCATGGCACACCACGGTAGTTTAGTGTTTTCTGATATTGGTCACGCACGTGGAGGCACCACAGTAACCATGGCACACCACGGTAGTTTAGTGTTTTCTAATATTGGTCACCGCACGTGGAGGCACCACAGTAACCACTTGCACCATGACACACCACGGTAGTTTAGTGTTTTCTGATATTGGTCACGCACGTGGAGGCACCACAGTAACCACTTGCACCATGACACACCACGGTAGTTTAGTGTTTTCTGATATTGGTCACGCACGTGGAGGCACCACAGTAACCATGGCACACCACGGTAGTTTAGTGTTTTCTGATATTGGTCACGCACGTGGAGGCACCACAGTAACCATGGCACACCACGGTAGTTTAGTGTTTTCTGATATTGGTCACGCACGTGGAGGCACCACAGTAACCATGGCACACCACGGTAGTTTAGTGTTTTCTAATATTGGTCACCGCACGTGGAGGCACCACAGTAACCACTTGCACCATGACACACCACGGTAGTTTAGTGTTTTCTGATATTGGTCACGCACGTGGAGGCACCACAGTAACCACTTGCACCATGACACACCACGGTAGTTTAGTGTTTTCTGATATTGGTCACGCACGTGGAGGCACCACAGTAACCATGGCACACCACGGTAGTTTAGTGTTTTCTAATATTGGTCACCGCACGTGGAGGCACCACAGTAACCACTTGCACCATGACACACCACGGTAGTTTAGTGTTTTCTGATATTGGTCACGCACGTGGAGGCACCACAGTAACCACTTGCACCATGACACACCACGGTAGTTTAGTGTTTTCTGATATTGGTCACGCACGTGGAGGCACCACAGTAACCATGGCACACCACGGTAGTTTAGTGTTTTCTGATATTGGTCACGCACGTGGAGGCACCACAGTAACCATGGCACACCACGGTAGTTTAGTGTTTTCTGATATTGGTCACGCACGTGGAGGCACCACAGTAACCATGGCACACCACGGTAGTTTAGTGTTTTCTAATATTGGTCACCGCACGTGGAGGCACCACAGTAACCACTTGCACCATGACACACCACGGTAGTTTAGTGTTTTCTGATATTGGTCACGCACGTGGAGGCACCACAGTAACCACTTGCACCATGACACACCACGGTAGTTTAGTGTTTTCTGATATTGGTCACGCACGTGGAGGCACCACAGTAACCATGGCACACCACGGTAGTTTAGTGTTTTCTGATATTGGTC
>NC_142653.1:69617500-69622500 GCF_055504915.1 Nelumbo nucifera
AAGGGATGCGTACGGAACCCCTAGCCGATTAAGGCCCACCAGAAATCTGACTTTATGAAAGTCAGTGGGAGCCACTTTGGTTTGACCTAAATTAGAACTAGGCCGTGATTTTGTTCCCTCCAGCAAATATGAATGCAAGTGATAGGGAGATCCATATGATGGACTCTCTAAAGGCCTTCCGTCATTAGCACAATGATGGGTCCATCAGTAATGAGGAAACGCACCATAAAATTGGGCTATCCATTTGCTGTTGGATCTGTTAGAGTGTTTCATAAGATGATAGGGGCGTCATAGACCGATGTGGGAGGGGCTTCACCAGAAAATGGGAACTCTCTCACGGTACCTTGGCGTAACCTGAATATGATGGGTGTGCACTCACTGACAGAAGGGTTTACCTGAAAACGGCTCTGAACCTTGTCTGACAGAGGCCAAAGGGAAACTCATTTGATGAGTGGATATGATCCGTCACAGAAAGGTGGTGGGGTTATGCAGCTGAAACAGTTGGCTTCACGCACCCCATGTGTTTTCCCACATTTCCAGAGACATTTCGTCGTCTCCGTCACTGAGATAGGAGGGAAATCTCAGAGATGAACAAATGGGAATGGAACATAGATTAAAAGCCATATCTATGTAGGTAAACATGAATCAAACTAAGGTTGTGGACTAATGATTTTGCTGTTTTATCAGAAAATGGCAAACGGTCAATTTGCAAAGCTTCTAGACGATAACAAGCTTAAGGGCCCAAACTATGCCGACTGGTACAGAAATCTTATGCTGGTCCTAACTTCTGAAAAGTTAGACAAGGTAGTGAAAAATCCTGCCCCGGAACGTCCGGGTGATAGGGCTTCTGAGGCTCGTAGGAGGGACTACCAAGATTGGGAGGATAAGAACTCCCTAGCCCGCTGCTTTGTCATTGCCTCATTAGACAACTCAATACAGAGGCAGTTCGATCAGATCGAACTTGCCAAGGACATATTGGACAGTCTAAGGACAATGTATGAGGAGCAGAACCGTTCTACTCGACAGAAGGTCCTGAAATTGTTCATGACCGCGCAGATGGCCAAAGGGCAGAAAGTTCATGACCATTGTCTTCGGATGATGGGATACATCAACGAACTTGAAGCTCTTGGATCCGGGCTAGATCTTGGCACGCAAGTGGATGCCATCCTAAATTCTTTGCCCTCTTCCTTCAATGCGTTCACTATGAACTACAATATGAATAAGCTGAATGTCAGCGTCCAGGAACTCAGCAATATGTTGCAGAGGGCCGAGGATTTACTCAAGAAGGATGAGCCTATGGTTATGCTTGCTGAAGCTAACAAATCGGGCAAGAGAAAGAGAAAGGCAAAGAAGCCCCAGAAGAAGACTACCAAACCCAAGAAGCAGAAGAAGAACAAGGCATCTGATGTCTGTCACTTCTGCAAGCAGACCGGACACTGGAAGAGGAACTGTCCTACCTACCTGGAATCTAAGAAAGGTAATATCGAAACTTGTGTCATAGAAACTAACATGTTAGTTACTTCTGTGTCCTGGTGTGTTGACTCCGGGGCTTCAACTCATGCGTGTAACTCACTGCAGGGGTTCAAAGTTAGCAGAAGGCTGAGTGAAGGTGAAGTGACACTGTTCTTGGGAACAACTGCAAGTGTTGCAGCTGCGGCAATAGGAACCGTAGAATTGGTTTTTAAAGAAGGAGTCCTTGTACTTAAAGATTGTCTTTATGTACAGAACTTGAGAAGGAATTTAATTTCTGTTTCAAAATTGTGTGCTGATGGATATACTGTTTACTTTAGTAATATGATTACTGTTAAACGGAATAATAAATTCATCGCATGCGGGGAGCTAGAGAACGGTCTCTATGTTCTGCATCCTTCTTTGGAAACTAACTTAACCGAAACTACGTCGGTCGAAAATCCCAAGAAAAGGACTCGTGATACAGTAAATCTCACGTGCCTCTGGCATTACCGACTTGGCCACATCGGTGTCGACCGAATCACAAGACTGGTAAAGGATGGTCCTTTGGATTTTCTAACCGTAGAAAATCTTCCCACTTGTGAACCTTGCCTCCAAGGTAAGATGACTAAGCGGCCATTTGACGGTAAGCCTGAAAGATGTGCAGGCACACTTGACCTAATACATACTGATGTATGTGGTCCCCTGAGTGTTAGGACACGGAATCAACACGTGTACTTCATCACCTTTACAGATGATTTTTCACGATATGGTTACGTGTACCTAATGAGACATAAGTCTGAATCATTTGAAAAGTTCAAAGAGTTCAGACAGGAAGTCGAGAAACAGTTAGGGAGAGAAATTAAGGCCCTTCGATCAGATCGAGGTGGCGAGTATCTCTCTGACGAATTCAGGGACTACTTAAAGGCCAATGGGATAGTGTCACAACTAGCTCCTCCTGCTACACCTCAACTCAACGGTGTTTCAGAGAGGAGAAATAGGACCTTGTTGGACATGGTCCGGTCACTTCTCGTACGCTCAGAATTACCCACATCCTTTTGGGGATACGCATTAGAGACTGCTATCTACGTGCTGAATAGGGTTCCAACCAAATCAGTTCCGAAAACTCCATATGAGCTTTGGACCGGAAGGAAGCCAAGTGTGAGACACTTGAAAATTTGGGGTTGTCCTGCACACGTTAAAAGAACAAGTGCGGACAAGTTGGAATCTAAAACCAGCCGTTGCCTGTTTATAGGCTACCCAAAGGATTCGGTGGGTTATCTATTCTATGACCCAAGTGAGCAGAAAGTGTTCTGCAGTCGAAACGCCCGATTCTTAGAATCCGATTACATCCTGGACACCCATCGTCAGGAAATAGTTCTTGATGAGGAGAGCTCAGGAGCAGTGGGAGATGACCCACAAGTTCCAGGTAATGACCAACCTAGAAGGTCCACCCGGGTATCCAGACCACCAGTCCGATATGGTTATGACCAGGATAGTTACCTGGTGGAAGCCTTGACTAGTGAAGAGGATCCCGTGTCTTACGTGGAAGCTATGTTAGACATAGACTCCCAGAAGTGGGTGGAGGCCATGAGAGCCGAGATGGACTCAATGGAGACCAATGGAGTCTGGACTCTAGTGGATCCGCCCTCCGGGGTAAAAGCAATTGGTTGCAAATGGATCTACAAGAGGAAGAAGGGCCCCGATGGTAGGATTGAGACCTTTAAAGCTCGTTTGGTGGCAAAAGGGTATACTCAGAAAGAAGGCATCGACTATGAGGAAACCTTTTCACCGGTGGCCATGCTTAAATCCATTAGGATCCTGCTAGCTGTAGCAGCGTACCATGATTACGAGATTTGGCAAATGGATGTCAAAACAGCGTTCCTGAATGGAGATCTTAGTGAAGATATCTACATGCAGCAGCCGCAAGGCTTCATTGCTGCTGGTCAGGAACACATGGTATGTAAACTTAATAGATCCATATATGGACTTAAGCAGGCTTCTAGGAGTTGGAACATCCGTTTTGATTTTGCAGTCAAAACGTTTGACTTTGAGCAGAATCCGGATGAGCCCTGTGTTTACAGGAAATCCAGTGGGGATAAGATCACCTTTTTAGTCTTGTATGTGGACGATATCCTACTCATTGGGAATGATGTAGGAATGTTGACTTTGGTCAAGGTATGGCTATCACAGCAGTTCTCCATGAAAGATCTTGGAGAAGCTTCATACATACTGGGTCTTCGACTCTATAGAGATAGATCGAAGAGGATAATTGGATTATCCCAGGCTGCTTACATTGACAAAATTGTCAAAAGATACAGCATGGAAAACTCCAAGAAAGGAAACGTTCCTTTCAGGCACGGAGTCACTCTCTCCAAGAAGATGTCTCCCAAGACTTCTGAGGAGATTGAGAGCATGAGAGACGTTCCCTATGCCTCAGACGTGGAAAGTATGGGACTCCGGCTTGTACCAGATTGGACCTAAGTGCAAGTGGGAGCTGTTAGACAGTTTTGTATGCCCTTAGCTTCAATCATTTTGATGTACTTTTGTTGTTTAGTGGAAATAAATAAAGTGCATGTTTGATTCATGTTGTTTGGTTTAATTCTGTGTAAAACCCTAAAACTGGACATTTGTAGAGACTCATGTTAGTTTTAAATGTTCACAGCCGTTGGATAAGTCTGGGGAGATTTATCCTGCCAAGGCTGATACTGGTGTGCCACCAAGTGTTGGGATGGCCTGTCTCAGCCATCAGGGTAAGACCCGAGGCACATACAGCATGGGATTACTTGAATCCTTGAACCGGACCAGATTTCCAGTCTTGCCCTGGACCTTGGAGATAGATGGGCAAAACTGGAAAGTTACACCTGACCCCTAGACTCGATTATGACACTTCACTAGGTGTTGGATCAGGCTTCCTTTGATATGCCAATCAGTGAGATCCTTAGTGGGGATCAAAACCTGGGTATGTTGGGGCAGTTTGAGAATTCATCTGAGTGGGTGGTCATAGTGACAGAATCAGCCACTTTGTCGGACAAAGGGTAATGATCGGGAATGCACTCTCTCTGATGGAAACCAAACTGCCGGCAGTTGATTTCAATCGTTGGAATTTTGTTTTTGCAAAATTAATATATTTACATATATATGTACGGTTTCAAAATGTTTGCAAATGGTTTTAATTCCCGGGATCCATGTGAGAGGAGAGTGCGGCACTGTTCCTTGCAGCCGAGGGAGAGGTCCTCTCTTGTCGGGCAGTGCTTGATCATTAAGGGCTGAGAGGTTAAGTGTAAGACCATTTAGGACAATACCTGATGGGCTAATCTTGCACCTGCCCACAGTCCCTGGGTTTTTATAAGATGGCTTGGCCCAGGGACCACTTAATGTAAGTGTTGGGCCCATAGGGTTCATACGATGGACTCAAGGGGTTCATTGAGATTTTTAGTGAATTTGGCTGGGCCTTGTATTAAAGGCTGGGCCGAACCCATGTGGCTGGTGTGTAGATCAATGCTTGGGTCCCACGCCATACAAAGAAGCCCAACTGGGCAGCAGATTGG
>NC_142653.1:69635000-69637500 GCF_055504915.1 Nelumbo nucifera
AACCCCCCCAGAGTCACCACCCCCCCTCAAAGAGTACGTTAAGCTTTTGGGGCTCTGCCGGCAAGAAACATCACTCCTCTGAAAAATCATACTGGGGTTATCTTGAGATGTACGGCTTAGATTGGTCTTAAACTTGACAAGTGACATTAGTTGGGATTGAAAAATGATGAAAATAATTAAAATAATTTTTTGGAGAAAAATATTAATTTTTAATCACTAAAAATTACCAAAAATTGGGAAAGATCTGAAAAAATAATTTTGGAGGGTGGGGGTTGCTTTTTCACACCTGCAAAAAATTTTGTGCACCAAAATAAGCTGGTTTCATGCCGAAAAGTATTGATAGAAATGGTTTTTCACTAATATTTAATCTATAGAAATTACAAAAAATTAGGAAAATTTATTTTGTGGAAATGGGATTGCATGGAATCAAAAGGGAACACTCCCACACTAATTCTATGAAAAGGTGAGCGAGCTAGTTTCATGCAAGAAAGGTGCACAAAGACGAATTTGGGACTGTCAATCAAAGCGGTGACATGGGGGTGTGTATGGGTGATATGTTGAAAGAGCAACAATGGTCACAAGTGCATTGTGGGTGTGCACATCCCTTGCACCACGACAAACCACGTGAGGCACCAATTGCAATGTGGGTGTGCGCACCCACATAGTGCAAAATGATGCAGCATGGGGCGTTGTGTGCAGTGTAAGCACATCCACCACGATGCACACCCACTTGCGCCCTGTGTTAATAGGGCTGTCTGTAAACTACACACCATGCAAAGGTGGAAGGTGGAATTGGTGCACCTAACACAAGTGGTTGTGTTACAGCCCTACACTACACACGGTGGGTGTAGAAGGGACTGTAAACTACTACACGGTGTGTTAAAGCCATGTCACTACAAGAGTAGAAAGCACTACACGTGTAGTGTTAACACGTTTAACACACCATGGTAGTTTAGTGTTTTCTAATATTTGGTCACCGCACGTGGAGGCACCACAGTAACCACTTGCACCATGACACACCACGGTAGTTTAGTGTTTTCTAATATTGGTCACCGCACGTGGAGGCACCACAGTAACCACCTGCACCTTGGCACACCACGGTAGTTTAGTGTTTTCTAATATTGGTCACCGCAAGTGGAGGCACCACAGTAACCATGGCACACCACGGTAGTTTAGTGTTTTCTAATATTGGTCACTGCACGTGGAGGCACCACAGTAACCACTTGCACCATGACACACCACGGTAGTTTAGTGTTTTCTGATATTGGTCACGCACGTGGAGGCACCACAGTAACCACTTGCACCATGACACACCCCGGTAGTTTAGTGCTTTCTGATATTGGTCACGCACGTGGAGGCACCACAGTAACCACTTGCACCATGACACACCACGGTAGTTTAGTGTTTTCTGATATTGGCCACGCACGTGGAGGCACCACAGTAACCATGGCACAACACGGTAGTTTAGTGTTTTCTGATATTGGTCACGCATGTGGAGGCACCACAGTAACCATGGCACACCACGGTAGTTTAGTGTTTTCTGATATTGGTCACGCACATGGAGGCACCACAGTAACCATTGCACACCACGGTAGTTTAGTGTTTTCTAATATTGGTCACCGCACGTGGAGGCACCACAGTAACCACTTGCACCATGACACACCACGGTAGTTTAGTGTTTTCTGATATTGGTCACGCACGTGGAGGCACCACAGTAACCCACTTGCACCATGACACACCATGGTAGTTTAGTGTTTTCTGATATTGGTCACGCACGTGGAGGCACCACAGTAACCACTTGCACCATGACACACCACGGTAGTTTAGTGTTTTCTGATATTGGTCACCGCGCGTGGAGGCACCACAGTAACCACTTGCACCATGACACACCACGGTAGTTTAGTGTTTTCTGATATTGGTCACCGCACGTGGAGGCACCACAGTAACCACTTGCACCATGACACACCATGGTAGTTTAGTGTTTTCTAATATTGGTCACCGCACGTGGAGGCACCACAGTAACCACCTGCACCTTTGCACACCACGGTAGTTTAGTGTTTTCTAATATTGGTCACCGCAAGTGGAGGCACCACAGTAACCATGGCACACCACGGTAGTTTAGTGTTTTCTAATATTGGTCACCGCACGTGGAGGCACCACAGTAACCACTTGCACCATGACACACCACGGTAGTTTAGTGTTTTCTGATATTGGTCACGCACGTGGAGGCACCACAGTAACCACTTGCACCATGACACACCACGGTAGTTTAGTGCTTTCTAATATTGGTCACGCACGTGGAGGCACCACAGTAACCACTTGCAC
Source organism: Nelumbo nucifera (assembly GCF_055504915.1). Taxonomy (NCBI): domain Eukaryota; kingdom Viridiplantae; phylum Streptophyta; class Magnoliopsida; order Proteales; family Nelumbonaceae; genus Nelumbo; species Nelumbo nucifera. Next base: position 69,637,326 of record NC_142653.1, read on the forward strand.
CATGACACACCATGGTAGTTTAGTGTTTTCTGATATTGGTCACGCACGTGGAGGCACCACAGTAACCATGGCACACCACGGTAGTTTAGTGTTTTCCGAAATTGGTCACGCATGTGGAGGCACCACAGTAACCATGGCACACCACGGTAGTTTAGTGTTTTCTGATATTGGTCAC
>NC_142653.1:72227500-72230000 GCF_055504915.1 Nelumbo nucifera
TCATTATGGGCTGAGAGGTTAAGTGTAACACCATTGAGGATAATACCTGATGGGCTAATCTTGCATCTGCCCACAGTCTTGGGTGTTACATGGCTTGGCCCAGGGACCACTTAGGGTAAGTGTTGGGCCCATAGAGCCCATTCGATGGGTTTCAGGGGGTGCACTGTCTTTAATAGTGTATTCGGTCAAGCCTTGTAACAAAGGCTGGGCCGAACCCATGTGGCTGATGTGTAGATCAATGCTTGGGTCCCACGCCATACAAGGAAGCCCAACTGGGCGGCAGTTAGAAAGGATAAGTGAGCACATAAGCTTAATGGGCCTAAAGCCCATTTCGAACTGGGCTATTTATTTAGTTAATAAAAGGGGCGAATTCTGAGATGGATTAGCAGATAGGATAGGGTCTTAATCCTATCCACTCAGAGAGTTTAGATCTGAATATGATTTAGATCTAGAAACCTCCTAATGAGAATAGGAGAAAGCTAATCTAATATGCAGATAAGATAAGGGTTTATCCCTATCACCTAAAGAGAAGTCTTATCCAAATTGCTCCTAATTGGATTGGGAGCTGATCTTTTAGGTTAACAAAAGAAGGAGGGGGCGGCAGCCTTTAGGAGACACAGATCATCAGACTTTCTTTAGTGCTGAAATCAAGAAGAGAGAATTCTGCACCCTGCGAATACTCTCTTGCTGCCTCCTTGTTCTTGCCGCCCTGTTTGCCAGTTCGATCTCCTATTGTGGGAGAAGTCAAGATTGGATCTTGACATCAGTTCTTTGAGAAAGGATTGAAAGGAAGCTGTGCTCACGTACCATCCTGCTGATTCTTGCGAAGGACAGAGTTCTTGGAGAAGAACACTGCTGATTCTGCTCCATCCTGCACTGCGCCATCTTTTGTGGGAGCAGTTTTTGGATCCTTCCTTGGGCGTGAACACCTTCGTTGGAAGATACTACTTCTCCGTATCAGGTATAATTCTCTCCTACTCCTTTTGGTTCAGATCTGATTCAGTTTAAGGATCAAGAATGATCCTTGAAAATATGATTTTCTAAATAGGGAATGCGATTCCCAGTTGAAGGGAGAGAAAAATTTTTGAAATTCGCCCCTTATTCCGCAATCTTTGGGCATCCATGGGATGTATCCCTCATCCCTTCATCCATATCCCATGGTTCCACACCCACCATATCCCCATAGAGGTTATCGACGCTACCCTCCCACTCGGTCGACTGCAAAAGGCTGCCATGGTGCGAGTCGGTGTGAAAATCTAACTCATCCGAACAGCCTCACCTCCCCTCCTTTTCAACATAACACCCTTGGGGAAATCTAACTCATCAGAACAACCTTCCATTATCACATGTCTCCACACCCACCATATCCCCATAGAGGTTATTGGTGCGCATTGCCGACTACACATTGTAACCCTGTGGCCTACCATTGTGCGTGTAAGTCTGGCTAGGCATGTGTAGTGTGAAGCGGGCGGGCTGCGTGGGTGTGCGGTGGCACAGGCGTGTGCGCGCGGCTGGCTGCGTGCGCGGGCGCAGGCGTGCGAGCGCGGGCCTGCGTGTGCGTGCGTGTGTGGGCGGTGGCTGTGCATGGGACTGCGTGTGCGGGCGTGTGCGAGCGGCGGCTGTGCGAGGGTGCGGGCGAGCGCGGGCGTGTGTGTGCGAGCGAGCGCGGGCGTGCGTGGGTGTGCGCTGGTAGGCATGCATGGGCGTGCGCTAGTGGGCGTGCGTTGGTGGGCGTGTGCGGGCGTGCGTGGGCGTGCGCTGGTGGGCGTGCGTGTGCATGTGCGGGCATGTGCAAGCATGAACTACCACATGGTTGTGCTGTGGTGCCCCCGTGGTGTGCCATGGTGCAAGTGGATAATGTGGTGCCTCCACGTGCGGTGACCAATATTAGAAAACAATAAACTACTGTGGTGTGTCATGGTGCAAGTGGTTAATGTGGTGCCTCCACGTGCGGTGACGAACAATAGAAAACACGAAACTACTGTGGTGTGTCATGGTGCAAGTGGTTAATGTGGTGCCTCCATGTGCGGTGACCAATAATAGAAAACACGAAACTACTGTGGTGTGTCATGGTGCAAGTGGTTAATGTGGTGCCTCCATGTGCGGTGACCAATAATAGAAAACACAAAACTACCGTGGTGTGTCATGTTGCAAGTGGTTACTGTGGTGCCTCCACGTGCGGTGACCAATATTAGAAAACACGAAACTACCTTGGTGTGTCATGGTGCAAGTGGTTAATGTGGTGCCTCCACGTGCGGTGACCTATATTAGAAAGCACGAAACTATTGTGGTGTGTCATGGTGCAAGTGGTTACTGTGGTGCCTCCACGTGCGGTGACCAATATTAGAAAACACTAAACTACCGTGGTGTGTCATGGTGCAAGTGGTTATTGTGGTGCCTCCACGTGCGGTGACCAATATTAGAAAACACTAAACTACCATGGTGTGTGTTAAACGTGTTAACACTACACGTGTAGTGCTTTCGACTATTGTAGTGACAG
>NC_142653.1:72232500-72240000 GCF_055504915.1 Nelumbo nucifera
TCCTTGTATGGTGTGGGACCCAAGCATTGATCTACACATCAGCCACATGGGTTCGGCCCAGCCTTTGTTACAAGGCCAGGCCGAATACACTGTTAATGACAGTGCACCTCTTGAAACCCATCGAATGGGCTCTACGGGCCCAACACTTACCCTAAGAGGTCCCTGGGCCAAGCCACCTTGTAACACCCAGGGACTGTGGGCAGATGCAAGATTAGCCCATCAGGTATTAACCTCAATGGTCTTACACTTAACCTCTCAGCCCATAATGATCATACACTGCCCGACAAGAGAGGACCTCTCCCTCGGCTGCAAGGAACAGTGTTGCACTCTCCACTTATATGGATCCCGGGAATTAAAACCTTCTTGCAAACAATTTAGAAACCATAGATATATACTTTTATATCTTATATAAAATATATTTTGCAAAACAAATCTCAACGGTTGAAATCGGCTGCCGGCAGTCTTGGTTTCCATCAGTGAGAGTGCATCCCCGATCATAACCTTTGTCCGACAATGGGGCTGATCCTGTCACTATGATCACCCACTCAGATGAATTCTCAGACTGTCCCAACATACCCAGGTTTTGACCCCCGCTAAGGATCTCACTGATTGGTACATCAAAGACAGCCCAATCCGACACCTACTGTAGTATCATAATCGAGTCTAGGGGTCGGGTGTAACTTTCCAGTTTTGCCCATCAATCTCCAAGGTCCAGGGCAATACTGGAAATCTGGTCCAGTTCAAAGATTCAATTAATCCTACACTGTATGTGCCTAGGGTCTCACCCTGGCAGCTGAGACAGGCCACCCCAACCGACTTGGTGGCACCACAGTGTCAGCCTTGTCAGGATAGGTCTCCCCAGACCGACCCACTGGCTGTGAACATTCTAAACTAACACGAGTCTCATTAAGTGTCCAGTTTAAGGGTATTACACAGAAACATACCAAGGGAACATGAATCAAATATGTATCTTTATTCATTTACAATAAACTCATAAAGTACATCATTCTGATTGAAGCTAAGGGCATACAAAACTGTCTAACAGCTCCCACTTGCACTTAGGTCCAATCAGGTACTAGCCGGAGTCCCATGCTTTCCACGTGTTTCTCAAACACTTTCTGTGATAGTGGCTTTGTCAATGGGTCTGCTACATTTTCCGCTGACGCTACCTTCTGAATCAGGACGTCCCCTCTACCAACAATCTCCCACAGTACGTGGTACTTCCTCTCGATGTGCTTCGACTTCGAGTGGGCTCGTGGCTCCTTAGCCCCTGAGCAATGGCTCCATTGTTGTCACACAACAATGGGATGGGTGATGTGCTGGACGGAACAACTCCCAACTCGTGAACGAACTTCTTCATCCACATAGCTTCTTTGGCAGCCTCACTTGTGGCAATGTATTCGGCCTCGGTCGTGGAGTCTGCAGTGGACCCCTGTTTGCTGCTTTTCCAGCAAACAGCACACGATCCTATCATGAAAATATATCCAGATGTAGACTTTCTATCATCTGGGTCTGACTGGAAATCGGCATCTGTAAACCCTGGATCTGTAGTGAGCTACCGTCGAACACCAGACAAAACTCTTTTGTCCTTCGAAGGTACTTAAGTATGTTTTTCACAGCAGTCCAATGCTCCTGCCCTGGGTTGGCCTGAAATCTGCTTACTACACTCACTGCCTGAGCTATGTCAGGACGAGTGCACAGCATGGCATACATGATGCTCCCTACAGCTAAGGCATAAGGAACGTCTTTCATGCCATCACTCTCCTCAGAAGTCTTGGGAGACATCTTCTTGGAGAGAGTGACTCCGTGCCTAAAAGGAACATTTCCTTTCTTGGAGTTTTCCATGCTGTATCTTTTGACTATTTTGTCAATGTAAGCAGATTGGGATAATCCTATTATCTGCTTCGATCTATCTCTATAGAGTCAAAGACCCAGTATATAGGAGACTTCTCCAAGATCTTTCGTGGAGAATTGCTGCGAAAGCCATACTTTCACCGTAGTTAACATTCCCACATCATTCCCAATGAGTAGAATGTCATCTACATACAGAACCAAGAAGGTAACCTTATACCCATTGTACTTCCTGTAGACACAGGGTTCATCCGGATTCTGCTCGAAGTCAAATGATTTGACAGCAGAGTTAAAACGGATGTTCCAACTTCTAGAAGCTTGCTTAAGCCCATAATTGGATCTGTTAAGTTTACATACCATGTTTTCCTGACCTGCAGCAATGAAGCCTTGCGGCTGCTGCATATAGATATCTTCAGTAAGATCTCCATTCAGGAATGCAGTTTTGACATCCATCTGCCAAATCTCATAATCATGGTATGCTGCTACAGCTAGCAGGATCCTAATGGATTTAAGCATGGCCACAGGCAAAAAGGTTTCCTCATAATCGATGCCCTCTTTCTGAGTGTACCCTTTCGCCACCAAACAAGCCTTGAAGGTCTCAACTTTACCATCGGGTTTCCACCAGGTAACTATCCTGGTCATAACCATAACGGACTGGTGGCCTGGATGCCCGAGTGGATCTTCTAAGTTGGTCACTACCTGGAACTTGTGGGACATCTCCCACTGCTCCTGAGCTCTCCTCATCAAGAACAACTTCCTGACGATGGGTGTCCAGGATATAGTCGGTTTCCAAGAATTGCGCATTTCGACTGCAGAACACTTTCTGCTCACTTGGGTCATAGAAAAGGTAACCTACAGAGCCTTTTGGGTAGCCTACAAATAGGCAACGGCTGGTCTTAGATTCCAACTTGTCTGCACTCGTTCTTTTAACGTGTGCTGGACAACCCCAAATCTTCAAGTGTCTGACACTTGGTTTCTTTCCAGTCCAAAGTTCATATGGAGTATTCGGAACCGATTTGGTTGGAACCCGATTCAGCATGTAAATCGCAGTCTCTAATGCGTAACCCCAAAAGGATGTGGGTAACTCTGAGTGTATGGGAAGCGACCGGACCATATCTAATAAGGTCCTATTCCTCCTCTCTGAAACACCGTTAAGTTTTGGTGTAGCAGGAGGAGCTAATTGTGATACTATCCCATTGTCCTTTAAGTAGTCCCTGAATTCGTCAGAGAGATATTCGCCACCTCGATCGGATCGAAGAGCTATAATTTCTCTCCCTAACTGTTTCTCGACCTCTTGTCTAAACTCTTTGAACTTTTCAAAGGATTCAGACTTGTGTCTCATTAGGTACACGTAACCATATCGTGAAAAATCATTTGTGAAGGTGATGAAATACACGTGTTGATGTCGTGTCCTAACACTCAGGGGACCACATACATCAGTATGTATTAGGTCAAGTGTGCCTGTACATCTTTCAGGCTTACCATTAAATGGCCGTTTCGTCATCTTGCCTTGTAGGCAAGGCTCACAGGTGGGAAGATCTTCTACAGCTAGAAAATCCAAAGGACCATCCTTTACCAACCTTGTGATTCGGTCAACACCGATGTGGCCAAGTCGGTAATGCCACAGACACGTGGGATTAACTGTATCACGGGCTCTCTTCTTGGGGTTTTCAATCGACGTAGTTTCGGTTATGTTAGTTTCTAGAGAAGGATGTAGAACATAGAGACCGTTCTCCAGTTCCCCGTATGCGATGAATCTGTTGTTTCTTTTAATAGTAATCGTATTACTAAAGAAGACAGAATAACCATCTGCACACAGTTTTGAGACAGAAATCAAATTTCTTCTTAAATTTTGTACATAAAGACAATCTTTTAGTACAATTTTTCCTTCCCTAAAATATAATTCCACGGTTCCTATGGCCGCGGCTGCAACGGTTGCAGTAGTCCCCAAGTAGAGTGTGACTTCTCCTTCACTCAGCCTTCTGCTTACCTTGAACCCCTACAGTGAGTTACACGCATGAGTTGAAGCCCCGGAGTCAATACACCAGAACGCAGAAGCTACCAATAAATTGGTTTCTATAACACAAGTTTCGAAGTTACCTTTCTTGGATTCCAGGTAGGCAGGACAATTCCTTTTCCAGTGGCCGGTCTTCTTGTAGAAGTGACAGGCATCCGATGCTTTGTCTTTCTTCTGCTTCTTGCTTTTAGTGGCTTTCTTCTGAGGCTTCTTTGCCTTCCTCTTTCTCTTGCCTGTCTTGCCAGTTTCAACAAGCATGGCTACAGGCTCATCCTTTTTAATCAGTTCTTCAGCTCTTTGCAACATATTGCTGAGCTGTTGTAAGCTGACATTCAACTTGTTCATGTTATAGTTCATGATGAACGGATTAAAGGAAGGAGGCAAAGAGTTAAGGATAGCATCTATCTGGGTTGCAAGGTCCAGCCCGGATCCAAGAGCCTCCAGTTGATTGATGTATCCCATCATCCGAAGACAATGGTCGTGAACTTGTTGACCCTTGGACATTTGTGTGGTCATGAACTGTTTCAAGACCTTTTGTCGAGTAGAACGATTCTGCTCTTCATACATTGTCCTGAGACTGTCCAATATGTCATTGGCAAGTTCGATCTGATCGAACTGCCTCTGTATCGGATTGTCCAAGGAGGCAATGATGTAACACCGGGCAAGGGAGTTTTTCTCCTCCCATTCTTGATAGTCTCTCCTTCGGGCCTCAGAAGCCCTATCTCCCGGACGCTCCGGGGCAGGATTCTTTGCCACTTTGTCAAGTTTTTCAGAAGCAAGGACCAGCATAAGGTTCCTATACCAGTCAGCATAGTTTGGGCCCTTCAACTTGTTGTCATCAAGTAGCTTTGCAAATGATCCGTTTGCCATTTTCTGATAAAAAAGCAAACATCAGTCCACGACCTAATTTTGATTCATGTTCATTTCATAGATATGGATTTTAATCTACGATCCATTTCCATTTATTCATCTCTGAGATTTCCCTCCTTTCTCAGTGACGGAGACTACGGGTTGTCTCTGGAAAAGTGGGAAATTACATAGGGTGCATGAAGCCAACTGTTTCAGATGCATAACCCCACCACCTTTCTGTGAAGGATCATATCCACTCATCATTTGAGTTTTCCCTTTGGCCTCTATCAGACAAGGTTCAGAGCCGTTTTCAGGTAAACCTTTCTGTCTAGTGAGTGCTTACCCATCATATTCGTGAATGCCAAGGTACCGTGAGAGAGTTCCCATTTTCTGGTGAAGCCCCTCCCACATCGGTCTATGACGCCCCTATCATCTTATGAAACACTTAGACAAGCCCAACAGCAAATGGATAGCCCATTTTCTGGTGCGTTTCCTCATTACTGAAGGACCCATCTTCGTGCTAATGATGGAAGGCCTTTAGAGAGTTCATCATATGAATCTCCCTATCACATGCACTCATATTATCTGGAGGGAACAGATAATTACGCCCTAGTTCTATCTTTAGGTCAAACCAAAGTGGCTCCCACTGACTTTCATAAAGCCAGATTTTGGTGGGCCTAAATCGGCTAGGGTTCCGCACGAGACCTCATGATGAGGTGTGGGGCCCACCACGGAGGGAGGTCATCCAATGACCAAAAGGGACACCATGGCAATGATGTGCATTCAGCCATGGTGTGCGAGAGAGCAACTGTCGATTGAGCATGGGCCAAGTACTTATGGCCCATGTACGTAGCACATCACACATCCATACATCACATGCAGGGATAAATTGATCCAATCAATTAATTATCTGTAAAGCCCATTTGAAGCCCATTTTAAATCCATAATATTAACCATTAACATTATCTAGGTATATGGGCCGAACGGTTCAACCCATATAGATTTAAGGGTTAAGTGGGCTTTTAGCAGTTTTAACTGTTTAAAACTGGGCCTTTACAGGTTGGGCCGAATTAACCATTCAATTAAATATCAATCCTTAGGCCCATTAGTGGGAAAATTAGGGCTGACTTTCAGCCTTGATTAAACCCTAGATTTGGTCTAAACAGTTTGAACCCATCTTGGTTCGAATGGGTCTAGGGTTTGATTTTTAATTAAATCTTTAATTCAAGAAAATAATCTGAAATTAATTACTGATAAAAGAAAAGCAACAATCAGTAAATCAGGGCTGTTCGCACAATCCATCCTGCAAAACAAAGGTTAGATCACAGAATGCAGTTTCACAAACTGCAAATCGCAGATGGCGATTCTCCCATCTGCGAAATCTTCTTCTCTGCGAAATCTCCCTTTCTGTGCCGCCATCTTCGATCCAAAATTAAAATAAATAGAAATCCTATTTCTATTAATAATTACATCAGATCGAATACCTATACATTGAGTCTAGAAAATAAAAAAAATAATTTACAGACCAAATGTAACAAATAAATCAAGAAACTGCAAATCTTGCAGGTTCCCTGCGCAAACCAAGATTTCGATCTCCTCTTGTACGAACAGCCCATAAATCAAGAAAATCACAAAGAACAATTCTAAATAATAATCAGATTTATATAAAATTAATTTCTGATTATTCGCCCATTAATTTTGGGAACAAAATTTCCCAAAACCCATATCTGCGCAAATCGAGTAGAACACCTTCTGCCCATTTGCGCAGGTTCAGATCTGAAACAAATTGGTTCAAGATTTGAACCATGGCTCTGATACCACTGAAGGGATGAGAGATCCATCCTATGGACGCCCAAACGATTGTGGAATAAGGGGCGAATTTCAAAAATTTTTCTCTCCCTTCAACTGGGAATCGTATTCCCCATTTAGAAAATCATATTTTCAAGGATCAATTCTGAACCATAAACTGAACCAGATCTGAACCAAAAAGAAGTGGGAAGGATTATACCTGATACGGAGAAGTAATATCTCCCAACGAAGGTGTTCACGCCCAAGGAAGGATCCAAAGACTGCTCCCACTGAAGATGGCGCAGTGCAGGTGGAGCAGAATCAGCAGTGTTCTTCTCCAAGAACTCTGTCCTTCGCAAGAATCAGCAAGATGGCACGTGAGCACAGCTTCCTTTCAATCCTTTCTCAAAGGACTGATGTCAAGATCCAATCTTGACTTCTCCCACCAGTGGAGATCGAACTGGAAAGCAGGGCGGCAAGAACAGGGAGGCGGCAAGAGAGTATTTGCAGGGAGCAGAATTCTCTCTTCTAGATTTCAGCACCAAAGAAACCTGATGATCTGTGTGTATTGTTTCTCTAAAGGCTGCCACCCCCTTCTTCTTTTATAGTCTTAAAGGGATCAGCTCCTAATCAGATTAGGAGTTGCTAATCCAAATCATATTTGGTTTAGAAGTCCCTTTAAGTGATAAGGGATAATCCTTATCTTATCTGGAGATCAGATCAGCCATCTCCTAATCTGATTAGGAGGTTTCCAGATCTAAATCTTATTTAGATCTTGGACTCTCTAAGTGGATAGGGTCTAAGCCCAATCCTATTAGCTGATCCACTTCAGATTTCGCCCCTATATTAACTAAATAAGCAGCCCAGTTCTAAATGGGCTTTAGGCCCTTTAAACTTATGTGCTCACTTAACCCTCTTAACTGCTGCCCAGTTGGGCTTCCTTGTATGGCGTGGGACCCAAGCATTGATCTACACATCAGCCACATGGGTTCGGC
>NC_142653.1:72257500-72267500 GCF_055504915.1 Nelumbo nucifera
CCTGAGGATTGATGTTTAATTAAATGGTTAATTCGGCCCAACCTGTAAAGGCCCAGTTTTAAATAGTTAAAACTGCTAAAAGCCCACTTAACACATAAAGCTATATGGGTTGAACCGTTAGGCCCATATACCTGAATAATGTTAATGGTTAATAATATGGATTTAAAATGGACTTCAAATGGGCTTTACAGACAATTAATTGATTGGATCAATTTATCCCTGCATGTGATGTATGGATGTGTGATGTGCTACGTACATGGGCCATAAGTACTTGGCCCATGCTCAATCGACAGTGGCTCTTTCGCACACCGTGGCTGAATGCACATCATTGCCATGGTGTCCCTTTTGGTCATTGGATGACCTCCCTCAGTGGTGGGCCCCACACCTCATCGTGAGGCCTCATGCGGAACCCTAGCCGATTTAGGCCCACCAAAATCTGGCTTTATGAAAGTCAGTGGGAGCCACTTTGGTTTGACCTAAAGATAAAACTAGGGCATAATTATCAGTTCCCTCCAGATAATATGAGTGCATGTGATAGGGAGATTCATATGATGAACTCTCTAAAGGCCTTCCATCATTAGCACAAGGATGGGTCCTTCAGTAATGAGGAAACGCACCAGAAAATGGGCTATCCATTTGCTGTTGGGCTTGTCTAAGTGTTTCATAAGATGATAGGGGTGTCATAGACCGATGTGGGAGGGGCTTCACCAGAAAATGGGAACTCTCTCACGGTACCTTGGCGTTCACGAACATGATGGGTAAGCACTTACTGGATAGAAAGGTTTACCTGAAAACGGCTCTGAACCTTGTCTGATAGAGGCCAAAGGGAAAACTCATATGATGAGTGGATATGATCCTTCACAGAAAGGTGGTGGGGTTATGCAGCTAAAACAGTTGGCCTCATGCACCCTATGTGATTTCCCACATTTCCAGAGACAACCCGTAGTCTCCGTCACTAAGAAAGGAGGGAAATCTCAGAGACGAATAAATGGAAATGGATCGTAGATTAAAATCCATATCTATGAAATGAACATGAATCAAATTAGGTCGTGGACTGATGTTTGCTCTTTTATCAGGAAATGGCAAACGGATCTTTTGCAAAGCTACTTGATGACAACAAGCTGAAGGGCCCATACTATGCTGACTGGTATAGAAACCTTATGCTGGTCCTTGCTTCTGAAAAACTTGATAAAGTGGTAAAGAATCCTGCCCCGGAGCGTCCGGGAGATTGGGCTTCTGAGGCCCGAAGGAGAGACTATCAAGAATGGGAGGAGAAAAACTCCCTTCCCCGGTGTTACATCATTGCCTCGCTGGACAATCCGATATAGAGGCAGTTCAATCAGATCGAACTTGCCAAGGACATATTGGACAGTCTTAGGACGATGTATGAAGAGCAGAATCGTTCTACTCGACAAAAGGTCTTGAAACAGTTCATGACCACACAAATTGAAAGAATGGTAGGATCCATCTAATGGACGCCATAAAGGTTGCGGAATGGGTGGGGCGAATTTCAAAAATTTCCTACCTTCTCCCAACTGGGAATCATATTCCCTGAATTTAGAATACAATATTCAAGGATCTACTTGAACCCTAATCAAACCAGATCTGTACCAAAAGATAAATGGGAGGATTATACCTGATCCGGAGAAGCAGTATCTCCCAAAGTTGGTGTTCACGCCCAAAGAATGCTCCAAGATCTGTCCCTGCTGAAGATGACACAGCTGTGGATGGAACAGAACCAGCAGGGTGCGTCCTACACACTGGATCCTTCACAAGAATCCCCTGGATGTGCTGAACACTGAATTCTTTCAGTCTTTCTTGCAAGACTGATGTCAAGAACTGGTTTCTTGACTTTCTTTTCTGCAAAGATCAAATCTTGCAACAATGCAGATGGCGGCGGCAGGAGGAGATTTCTAGAAACGAAAAGGCTGAACTGTTTTCTTTTCTGGAGAGAATGAGATCTAATCTCAATTCGCAGGAACCTTTCTTGCTACCAAAACCCCTTGGATCGAAATCTGATTTCTCTCCCTCTTGGTTCATTCGAAATCTCCTCCTTTCTTCTTGATTAAGAAATCTCCTAATTAGGAGTTATCCCAATCCAAATCAGTATTTGGATAGGGGATAATCTTAATCCCTTTCCCAGATAGAGTTAGCTTACTCCTGATCTTATCAGGAGGTTACCAGATTCAAATCTGATTTGAATTTGGTCTCTAAGAGTGGATAAGGCTAAGAGCCCAATCCTTTTTGCTAACTTCAATCTCAAATTCGCCCCATTGATGGGTGATCATATCAGCCCACTTCGAAATGGGCTTTTGGCCCATTAAGTATTCAGTGTTTAATTAGTTTCCAATCTGCTGCCCAGTTGGGCTTCTTTGTATGGCGTGGGACCCAAGCATTGATCTACACACCAGCCACATGGGTTCGGCCCAGCCTTTAATACAAGGCCCAGCCAAATTCACTGAAAGTCTCAATGAACCCCTTGAGTCCATCGTATGAACCCTATGGGCCCAACACTTACATTAAGTGGTCCCTGGGCCAAGCCATCTTATAAAAACCCAGGGACTGTGGGCAGGTGCAAGATTAGCCCATCAGGTATTGTCCTAAATGGTCTTACACTTAACCTCTCAGCCCTTAATGATCAAGCACTGCCCGACAAGAGAGGACCTCTCCCTCGGCTGCAAGGAACAGTGCCGCACTCTCCTCTCACATGGATCCCGGGAATTAAAACCATTTGCAAACATTTTGAAACCGTACATATATATGTAAATATATTAATTTTGCAAAAACAAAATTCCAACGATTGAAATCAACTGCCGGCAGTTTGGTTTCCATCAGAGAGAGTGCATTCCCGATCATTACCCTTTGTCCGACAAAGTGGCTGATTCTGTCACTATGACCACCCACTCAGATGAATTCTCAAACTGCCCCAACATACCCAGGTTTTGATCCCCACTAAGGATCTCACTGATTGGCATATCAAAGGCAGCCTGATCCAACACCTAGTGAAGTGTCATAATCGAGTCTAGGGGTCAGGTGTAACTTTCCAGTTTTGCCCATCTATCTCCAAGGTCCAGGGCAAGACTGGAAATCTGGTCCGGTTCAAGGATTCAAGTAATCCCATGCTGTATGTGCCTCGGGTCTTACCCTGATGGCTGAGACAGGCCATCCCAACACTTGGTGGCACACCAGTATCAGCCTTGGCAGGATTAATCTCCCCAGACTTATCCAACGGCTGTGAACATTTAAAACTAACATGAGTCTCTACAAATGTCCAGTTTTAGGGTTTTACACAGAATTAAACCAAACAACATGAATCAAACATGCACTTTATTTATTTCCACTAAATAACAAAAGTACATCAAAATGATTGAAGCTAAGGGCATACAAAACTGTCTAACAGCTCCCACTTGCACTTAGGTCCAATCTGGTACAAGCCGGAGTCCCATACTTTCCACGTGTTTCTCAAACACCTTCTGTGTCAGTGGCTTAGTCAATGGGTCTGCCACATTATCCGCTGATGCTACCTTTTGAATTAGGACGTCCCCTCTACCAACGATCTCCCGCAGTACATGGTACTTCCTCTCGATGTGCTTTGACTTCGAGTGGGCCCGAGGCTCTTTAGCCTGGGCGATCGCTCCATTGTTGTCACACAACAACGGGATGGGTGATGTGCTGGATGGAATCGCTCCCAATTCGTGTATGAATTTCTTCATCCACACGGCTTCCTTGGCAGCTTCACTTGCGGCAATGTACTCGGCCTCGGTTGTGGAGTCTGCAGTGGACCCCTGTTTGCTGCTTTTCCAGCAAACAGCACACGATCCTATCGTGAAAACATACCCAGATGTAGACTTTCTATCATCTGGATCCGACTGGAAATCGGCATCGGTATACCCTAGAACTTGCAGTGAACTACCATCGAATACCAGACAAAACTCTTTCGTCCTTCGAAGGTATTTGAGTATGTTCTTCACAGCAGTCCAGTGCTCCTGTCCTGGGTTTGCCTGGAATCTGCTTACCACACTCACCGCCTGAGCTATGTCCGGGCGAGTGCACAACATGGCATACATGATGCTCCCCACAGCTGAGGCATAGGGAACGTCTCTCATGCTCTCAATCTCCTCAGAAGTCTTGGGAGACATCTTCTTGGAGAGAGTGACTCCGTGCCTGAAAGGAACGTTTCCTTTCTTGGAGTTTTCCATGCTGTATCTTTTGACAATTTTGTCAATGTAAGCAGCCTGGGATAATCCAATTATCCGCTTCGATCTATCTCTATAGAGTCGAAGACCCAGTATGTATGAAGCTTCTCCAAGATCTTTCATGGAGAACTGCTGTGATAGCCACACCTTGACCGAAGTCAACATTCCTACATCATTCCCAATGAGTAGGATATCGTCCACATACAAGACTAAAAAGGTGATCTTATCCCCACTGGATTTCCTGTAAACACAGGGCTCATCCGGATTCTGCTCAAAGTCAAACGTTTTGACTGCAGAATCAAAACGGATGTTCCAACTCCTAGAAGCCTGCTTAAGTCCATATATGGATCTATTAAGTTTACATACCATGTGTTCCTGACCAGCAGCAATGAAGCCTTGCGGCTGCTGCATGTAGATATCTTCACTAAGATCTCCATTCAGGAACGCTGTTTTGACATCCATTTGCCAAATCTCGTAATCATGGTACGCTGCTACAGCTAGCAGGATCCTAATGGATTTAAGCATGGCCACCGGTGAAAAGGTTTCCTCATAGTCGATGCCTTCTTTCTGAGTATACCCTTTCGCCACCAATCGAGCTTTAAAGGTCTCAATCCTGCCATCGGGGCCCTTCTTCCTCTTGTAGATCCATTTGCAACCAATTGCTTTTACCCCGGAGGGCGGATCCACTAGAGTCCAGACTCCATTGGTCTCCATTGAGTCCATCTCGGCTCTCATGGCCTCCACCCACTTCTGGGAGTCTATGTCTAACATAGCTTCCGCGTAAGACACGGGATCCTCTTCACTAGTCAAGGCTTCCACCAGGTAACTATCCTGGTCATAACCATATCGGACTGGTGGTCTGGATACCCGGGTGGACCTTCTAGGTTGGTCATTACCTGGAACTTGTGGGTCATCTCCCACTGCTCCTGAGCTCTCCTCATCAAGAACTATTTCCTGACGATGGGTGTCCAGGATGTAATCGGATTCTAAGAATCGGGCGTTTCGACTGCAGAACACTTTCTGCTCACTTGGGTCATAGAATAGATAACCCACCGAATCCTTTGGGTAGCCTATAAACAGGCAACGGCTGGTTTTAGATTCCAACTTGTCCGCACTTGTTCTTTTAACGTGTGCAGGACAACCCCAAATCTTCAAGTGTCTCACACTTGGCTTCCTTCTGGTCCAAAGCTCATATGGAGTTTTCGGAACTGATTTGGTTGGAACCCTATTCAGCACGTAGATAGCAGTCTCTAATGCGTATCCCCAAAAGGATGTGGGTAATTCTGAGCGTACGAGAAGTGACCGGACCATGTCCAACAAGGTCCTATTTCTCCTCTCTGAAACACCGTTGAGTTGAGGTGTAGCAGGAGGAGCTAGTTGTGACACTATCCCATTGGCCTTTAAGTAGTCCCTGAATTCGTCAGAGAGATACTCGCCACCTCGATCTGATCGAAGGGCCTTAATTTCTCTCCCTAACTGTTTCTCGACTTCCTGTCTGAACTCTTTGAACTTTTCAAATGATTCAGACTTATGTCTCATTAGGTACACGTAACCATATCGTGAAAAATCATCTGTAAAGGTGATGTAGTACACGTGTTGATTCCGTGTCCTAACACTCAGGGGACCACATACATCAGTATGTATTAGGTCAAGTGTGCCTGCACATCTTTCAGGCTTACCGTCAAATGGCCGCTTAGTCATCTTACCTTGGAGGCAAGGTTCACAAGTGGGAAGATTTTCTACGGTTAGGAAATCCAAAGGACCATCCTTTACCAGTCTTGTGATTCGGTCGACACCGATGTGGCCAAGTCGGTAATGCCAGAGGCACGTGAGATTTACTGTATCACGAGTCCTTTTCTTGGGATTTTCGACCGACGTAGTTTCGGTCAAGTTAGTTTCCAAAGAAGGATGCAGAACATAGAGACCGTTCTCTAGCTCCCCGCATGCGATGAATTTATTATTCCGTTTAACAGTAATCATATTACTAAAGTAAACAGTATATCCATCAGCACACAATTTTGAAACAGAAATTAAATTCCTTCTCAAGTTCTGTACATAAAGACAATCTTTAAGTACAAGGACTCCTTCTTTAAAAACTAATTCTACGGTTCCTATTGCCGCAGCTGCAACACTTGCAGTTGTTCCCAAGAACAGTGTCACTTCACCTTCACTCAGCCTTCTGCTAACTTTGAACCCCTGCAGTGAGTTACACGCATGAGTTGAAGCCCCGGAGTCAACACACCAGGACACAGAAGTAACTAACATATTAGTTTCTATGACACAAGTTTCGATATTACCTTTCTTAGATTCCAGGTAGGTAGGACAGTTCCTCTTCCAGTGGCCGGTCTGCTTGCAGAAGTGACAGACATCAGATGCCTTGTTCTTCTTCTGCTTCTTGGGTTTGGTAGTCTTCTTCTGGGGCTTCTTTGCCTTTCTCTTTCTCTTGCCCGATTTGTTAGCTTCAGCAAGCATAACCACAGGCTCATCCTTCTTGAGTAAATCCTCGGCCCTCTGCAACATATTGCTGAGTTCCTGGACGCTGACATTCAGCTTATTCATATTGTAGTTCATAGTGAACGCATTGAAGGAAGAGGGCAAAGAATTTAGGATGGCATCCACTTGCGTGCCAAGATCTAGCCCGGATCCAAGAGCTTCAAGTTCGTTGATGTATCCCATCATCCGAAGACAATGGTCATGAACTTTCTGCCCTTTGGTCATCTGCGCGGTCATGAACAATTTCAGGACCTTCTGTCGAGTAGAACGGTTCTGCTCCAGATAGATGCTATCCTTAACTCTTTGCCTCCTTCCTTTAATCTGTTCATCATGAACTATAACATGAACAAGCTGAATGTCAGTTTACAAGAGCTCAGCAATATGTTGCAAAGAGCTGAAGAACTGATTAAAAAGGATGAGCCTGTAGCCATACTTGCTGAAGCTGGCAAGACAGGCAAGAGAAAGAGGAAGGCAAAGAAGCCTCAGAAGAAAGCCACTAAAAGCAAGAAGAAGAAGAAAGACAAAGCATCGGATGCTTGTCACTTCTGCAAGAAGACCGGCCACTGGAAAAGGAATTGTCCTGCCTACCTGGAATCCAAGAAAGGTAACTTCGAAACTTGTGTTATAGAAACCAATTTATTGGTAGCTTCTGCGTCCTGGTGTATTGACTCCGGGGCTTCAACTCATGCATGTAACTCACTGCAGGGGTTCAAGGTAAGCAGAAGGCTGAGTGAAGGAGAAGTCACACTCTACTTGGGGACTACTGCAACCGTTGCAGCCGCGGCCATAGGAACCGTGGAATTATATTTTAGAGAAGGAAAAATTGTACTAAAAGATTGTCTTTATGTACAAAATTTAAGAAGAAATTTGATTTCTCAAAACTGTGTGCAGATGGTTATTCTGTCTTCTTTAGTAATACGATTACTATAAAAAGAAACAACAGATTCATCGCATACAGGGAACTGGAGAACGGTATCTATGTTCTACATCCTTCTCTAGAAACTAACATAACCGAAACTACGTCGGTTGAAAACCCCAAGAAGAGAGCCCGTGATACAGTTAATCCCACGTGTCTGTGGCATTACCGACTTGGCCACATCGGTGTTGACCGAATCACAAGGTTGGTAAAGGATGGTCCTTTGGATTTTCTAGCTGTAGAAGATCTTCCCACCTGTGAGCCTTGCCTACAAGGCAAGATGACGAAACGGCCATTTGACGGTAAGCCTGAAAGATGTACAGGCACACTTGACCTAATACATACTAATGTATGTGGTCCCCTGAGTGTTAGGACACGAAATCAACACGTGTATTTCATCACCTTCACAGATGATTTTTCACGAAATGGTTACGTGTACCTAATGAGACACAAGTCTGAATCCTTTAAAAAGTTCAAAGAGTATAGACAAGAGGTCGAGAAACAGTTAGGGAGTGAAATTAAAGCCCTTCGATCCGATCGAGGTGGCGAATATCTCTCTGACGAATTCAGGGACTACTTAAAGGACAATGGGATAGTATCACAATTAGCTCCTCCTGCTACACCACAACTTAACGGTGTTTCAGAGAGGAGGAATAGGACCTTATTAGATATGGTCCGGTCGCTTCTCATACACTCAGAGTTACCCACATCCTTTTGGGGTTACGCATTAGAGACTGCGATTTACGTGCTGAATCGGGTTCCAACCAAATCGGTTCCGAATACTCCATATGAACTTTGGACCGGAAAGAAACCGAGTGTCAGACACTTGAAGATTTGGGGTTGTCCAGCACACGTTAAAAGAACGAGTGCAGACAAGTTGGAATCTAAGACCAGCCGTTGCCTATTTGTAGGCTACCCAAAAGGCTCTGTAGGTTACCTTTTCTATGACCCAAGTGAGCAGAAAGTGTTCTGCAGTCGAAATGCGCAATTCTTGGAAACCGACTATATCCTGGACACCCATCGTCAGGAAGTTGTTCTTGATGAGGAGAGCTCAGGAGCAGTGGGAGATGTCCCACAAGTTCCAGGTAGTGACCAACTTAGAAGATCCACTCGGGCATCCAGGCCACCAGTCTGTTATGGTTATGACCAGGATAGTTAACTGGTGGAAACCTTGACTAGTGAGGAGGATCCTGTGACTTACGCGGAAGCTATGTTGGACATAGATTCCCAGAAGTTGGTGGAGGCCATGAGAGCAGAGATGGACTCAATGGAGACCAATGGAGTCTGGACTCTACTAGATCCGCCCTCCGGGGTAAAGGCAATCGGTTGCAAATGGATTTACAAGAGGAAGAAGGGCCCCGATGGTAAAGTTGAGACCTTCAAGGCTCGTCTGGTGGCGAAAGGGTACACTCAGAAGGAGGGCATCGATTATGAGGAAACCTTTTCGCCTGTGGCCATGCTTAAATCCATTAGGATCCTGCTAGCTGTAGCAGCATACCATGATTATGAGATTTGGCAGAAGGATGTCAAAACTGCATTCCTGAATGGAGATCTTACTGAAGATATCTATATGCAGCAGCCGCAAGGCTTCATTGCTGCAGGTCAGGAAAACATGGTATGTAAACTTAACAGATCCATTTATGGGCTTAAGCAAGCTTCTAGAAGTTGGAACATCCGTTTTAACTCTGCTGTCAAATCGTTTGACTTCAAGCAGAATCCGGATGAACCCTGTGTCTACAGGAAGTACAGTGGGGATAAGGTTACCTTCTTGGTTCTGTATGTAGATGACATTCTACTCATTGGGAATGATGTGGGAATGTTAACTATGGTGAAAGTATGGCTTTTGCAGCAATTCTCCATGAAAGATCTTGGAGAAGCCTCCTATATACTGGGTCTTCGTCTCTATAGAGATAGATCGAAGCGGATAATAGGATTATCCCAATCTGCTTACATTGACAAAATAGTCAAAAGATACAGCATGGAAAACTCCATGAAAGGAAATGTTCCTTTCAGGCACGGAGTCACTCTCTCCAAGAAGATGTCTCCCAAGACTTCTGAGGAGATTGATGGCATGAAAGACGTTCCTTATGCCTCAGCCGTAGGAAGCATCATGTATGCCATGCTGTGCACTCGTCCTGACATAGCTCAGGCAGTGAGTGTAGTAAGCAGATTTCAGGCCAACCCAGGGCAGGAGCATTGGACTGCTGTGAAAAACATACTTAAGTACCTTTGAAGGACAAAAGAGTTTTGTCTGCTGTTCGACGGTAGCTCACTACAGATCCAAGGGTTTACAGATGCCGATTTCCAGTCAGACCCAGATGATAGAAAGTCTACATCTGGATATGTTTTCACGATAGGATCGTGTGCTGTTTGCTGGAAAAGCAGCAAACAGGGG
>NC_142653.1:72272500-72280000 GCF_055504915.1 Nelumbo nucifera
GAAACTGTTTCTTGTTTAGGGCGATTGATCTGAAATTAATTTTTATTAAATCCAAAATTTATTTAGAATTGTTCTTTATATATTTTGATTTAATGGACTGTTCGAACCTGGAGATCGCAGTGCAGATTTAGCGCAGATGGTCTACGCACCCTTTTTCTTTTCTTTTTATTTATTTCATTTAATTCGGTCTGTAAATAATTTTTTTTTTATTTTAGACTGAATGTATAGGATTTGATCAAGGATGTAATTAATAGAAATAGGTTTTCTATTTTATTTTTCTTGATTAAAGAAGAAGAAAGAAGAAGGCGGCGGCAGGAGATTTGCAGTTGGAGAAATCGCTTTCTGCGATTTGCAGTTTGTGAAACTGCAACCCTTGTGATTAACCTCTGTTTTGCAGGTGGTGCGAACAGTCCATAATTGTTTTGTGTTTGTTTGAAATCAAAACTATTAATTTCAGATCTTTCAATAATTAATTCTTGAATTGAAAATCAGTTTTGGACCACTTCGGACTAGATTGGACCAAAACTGTTTGGACCGAATCTGGGGTTCGAAGGGGGCTGTTTTCAGTCCAATTGTCTCACACCTTTTGTTCCAAATCTGATGTTCAATTACAGGGATTAATTTGGCCCACCTGTACAGCCCAGTTTTAAAGGGTTAAAACTGCAAAAGCCCATTATTGTGAGATAAGCTGCATGGGCCGAACTGCTATCTACGATTCAGCCCATACACCTAGTGGACATTAATCGTTAATGACTTGTTTTTTTTTAAATGGGCCGTTGAATGGGTTAATTGATTGGATCAATTCCTCCTTTACATGTGATGTTTGGATGTTTGATGTGCTGCAACCATGGGCCATAAGTACTTGGCCCGTGATGACTCGTTAGTGGCTCTTGTGCACACCATGGCTGAATGCACATCATTGCCATGGTGTCCCTGAAGGTCATTGGATGACCCCCTCTTTGCCTGGTGGGCCCCACAACCCTGAAAAGGGATGCGTACGGAACCCCTAGCCGATTAAGGCCCACCAGAAATCTGACTTTATGAAAGTCAGTGGGAGCCACTTTGGTTTGACCTAAATTAGAACTAGGGCATAATTTTGTTCCCTCCGGCAAATATGAATGCAAGTGATAGGGAGATCCATATGATGGACTCTCTAAAGAACTTCCGTCATTAGCACAATGATGGGTCCATCAGTAATGAGGAAACGCACCATAAAATTGGGCTATCCATTTGCTGTTGGATCTGTTAGAGTGTTTCATAAGATAATAGGGGCGTCATAGACCGATGTGGGAGGGGCTTCACCAGAAAATGGGAACTCTCTCACGGTACCTTGGCGTAACCTGAATATGATGGGTGTGCACTCACTGGACAGAAGGGTTTACCTGAAAACAGCTCTGAACCTTGTCTGACAGAGGCCAAAAGGGAAACTCATTTGATGAGTGGATATGATCCGTCACAGAAAGGTGGTGGGGTTATGCAGCTGAAACAGTTGGCTTCACGCACCCCATGTGATTTCCCACATTTCCAGAGACATTTCGTCGTCTCCGTCACTGAGATAGGAGGGAAATCTCAGAGATGAACAAATGGGAATGGAACATAGATTAAAAGCCATATCTATGTAGGTAAACATGAATCAAACTAAGGTTGTGGACTAATGATTTTGCTGTTTTATCAGAAAATGGCAAACGGTCAATTTGCAAAGCTTCTAGACGATAACAAGCTTAAGGGCCCAAACTATGCCGACTGGTACAGAAATCTTATGCTGGTCCTAACTTCCGAAAAGTTAGACAAGGTAGTGAAAAATCCTGCCCCGGAACGTCCGGGTGATAGGGCTTCTGAGGCTCGTAAGAGGGACTACCAAGATTGGGAGGATAAGAACTCCCTAGCCCGCTGCTTTGTCATTGCCTCATTAGACAACTCAATACAGAGGCAGTTCGATCAGATCGAACTAGCCAAGGACATATTGGACAGTCTAAGGACAATGTATGAAGAGCAGAACCGTTCTACTCGACAGAAGGTCCTGAAATTGTTCATGACCGCGCAGATGACCAAAGGGCAGAAAGTTCATGACCATTGTCTACGGATGATGGGATACATTAATGAAACTGAAGCTCTTGGATCCGGGCTAGATCTTGGCACGCAAGTGGATGCCATCCTAAATTCTTTGCCCTCTTCCTTCAATGCGTTCACAATGAACTACAACATGAATAAGCTGAATGTCAGCGTCCAGGAACTCAGCAATATGTTGCAGAGAGCCGAGGATCTACTCAAGAAGGATGAGCCTGTGGTTATGCTTGCTGAAGGTAACAAATCAGGCAAGAAAAAGAGAAAGGCAAAGAAGCCTCAGAAGAAAGCTACCAAACCTAAGAAGCAGAAGAAGAACAAGGCATCTGATGTCTGTCACTTCTGCAAGCAGACCGGCCACTGGAAGAGGAACTGTCCTGCCTACCTGGAATCTAAGAAAGGTAATATCGAAACTAATATGTTAGTTACTTCTGTATCCTGGTGTGTTGACTCCGGGGCTTCAACCCATGCGTGTAACTCACTGCAGGGGTTCAAAGTTAGCAGAAGATTGAGTGAAGGTGAAGTGACACTCTTCTTGGGAACGACTGCAAGTGTTGCAGCTGCGGCAATAGGAACCGTAGAATTAGTTTTTAAAGAAGGAGTCCTTGTACTTAAAGATTGTCTTTATGTATAGAACTTGAGAAGGAATTTAATTTCTGTTTCAAAATTGTGTGCTGATGGATATACTGTTTACTTTAATAATATGATTACTGTTAAACGGAATAATAAATTCATCGCATGCGGGGAACTAGAGAACGGTCTCTATGTTCTGCATCCTTCTTTGGAAACTAACTTAACCGAAACTACGTCGGTCGAAAATCCCAAGAAAAGGAATCGTAATACAGTAAGTCCCACGTGCCTCTGGCATTACCGACTTGGCCATATCGGTATTGACCGAATCACAAGGCTGGTAAAGGATGGTCCTTAGGATTTTTTAACCGTAGAAAATCTTCCCACCTGTGAACCTTGCCTCCAAGGTAAGATGACTAAGTGGCCATTTGACGGTAAGCCTGAAAGATCTGCAGGCACACTTGACCTAATACATACTGATGTATGTGGTCCCCTGAGTGTTAGGACACGGAATCAACACGTGTACTTCATCACCTTTACAGATGATTTTTCACGATATGGTTACGTGTACCTAATGAGACATAAGTCTGAATCATTTGAAAAGTTCAAACAATTCAGACAGGAAGTCGAGAAACAGTTAGGGAGAGAAATTAAGGCCCTTCGATCAGATCGAGGTGGTGAGTATCTCTCTGACGAATTCAGGGACTACTTAAAGGCCAATGGGATAGTGTCACAACTAGCTCCTCCTGCTACACCTCAACTCAACGGTGTTTTAGAGAGGAGGAATAGGACCTTGTTGGACATGGTCCGGTCACTTCTCATACGCTCAGAACTACCCACATCCTTTTGGGGATACGCATTAGAGACTGCTATCTACATGCTGAATCGGGTTCCAACCAAATCAGTTCCGAAAACTCCATATGAGCTTTGGACCGGAAGGAAGCCAAGTGTAAGACACTTGAAGATTTGGGGTTGTCCTGCACACGTTAAAAGAACAAGTGCGGACAAGTTGGAATCTAAAACCAGCTGTTGCCTGTTTATAGGCTACCCAAAGGATTCGGTGGGTTATCTATTCTATGACCCAAGTGAGCAGAAAGTGTTTTGCAGTCGAAACGCCCAATTCTTAGAAACTGATTACATCCTGGACACCCAATGTCAGGAAATAGTTCTTGATGAGGAGAGCTCAGGAGCAGTGGGAGATGTCCCACAAGTTCTAGGTAATGACCAACCTAGAAGGTCGACCCGGGTATCCAGACCACCAGTCCGATATGGTTATGACCAGGATAGTTACTTGGTGGAAGCCTTGACTAGTGAAGAGGATCTCGTGACTTACGCGGAAGCTATGTTAGACATAGACTCCCAGAAGTGGGTGGAGGCCATGAGAGCTGAAATGGACTCAATGGAGACCAATGGAGTCTGGACTCTGGTGGATCCGCCCTCCGGGGTAAAAGCAATTGGTTGCAAATGGATCTACAAAATGAAGAAGGGCCCCGATGGTAGGATTGAGACCTTTAAAGCTCGTTTGGTGGCGAAAGGGTATACTTAGAAAGAAGGCATCGACTATGAGGAAACCTTTTCGCCGGTGGCCATGCTTAAATCCATTAGGATCCTGCTAGCTGTAGCAGCGTACCATGATTACGAGATTCGGCAAATGGATGTCAAAACAGCGTTCCTGAATGGAGATCTTAGTGAAGATATCTACATGCAGCAGCCGCAAGGCTTCATTGCTGCTGGTCAGGAACACATGGTATGTGAACTTAATAGATCCATATATGGACTTAAGCAGGCTTCTAGGAGTTGGAACATCCGTTTTGATTCTGCAGTCAAAACGTTTGACTTTGAGCAGAATCCGGATGAGCCCTGTGTTTACAGGAAATCCGGTCAAGGTATGGCAATCACAGCAGTTCTCCATGAAAGATTTTGGAGAAGCTTCATACATACTGGGTCTTCGACTCTATAGAGATAGATCGAAGCGGATAATTGGATTATCCCAGGCTGCTTATATTGACAAGATTGTCAAAAGATATAGCATGGAAAACTCCAAGAAAGGAAACGTTCCTTTCAGGCACGGAGTCACTCTCTCCAAGAAGATGTCTCCCAAGACTTCTGAGGGGATTGAGAGCATGAGAGACGTTCCCTATGCCTCAGCCGTAGAGAGCAACATGTATGCCATGTTGTGCACTCGCCCGTGTTAGACAGTTTTGTATGCCCTTAGCTTCAATCAGAATGATGTACTTTATGAGTTTATTGTAAATGAATAAAGATACATATTTGATTCATGTTCCCTTGGTATGTTTCTGTGTAATACCCTTAAATTGGACACTTAATGAGACTCGTGTTAGTTTAGAATGTTCACAGCCAGTGGGTCGGTCTGGGGAGACCTATCCTGACAAGGCTGACACTGTAGTGCCACCAAGTCGGTTGGGGTGGCTTGTCTCAGCTGCCAGGGTGAGACCCTAGGCACATACAGTGTAGGATTAATTGAATCTTTGAACTGGACCAGATTCCCAGTATTGCCCTGGACCTTGGAGTTTGATGGGCAAAACTGGAAAGTTACACCCGACCCCTAGACTCGATTATGATACTACACTAGGTGTCGGATTGGGCTATCTTTGATGTACCAATCAGTGAGATCCTTAGCGGGGGTCAAAACCTGGCTATGTTGGGACAATCCGAGAATTCATCTGAGTGGGTGATCATAGTGACAGGATCAGCCCCTTTGTCGGACAAAGGTAATGATCGCGGATGCACTCTCACTGATGGAAACCAAGACTGCCGGCAGCCGATTTCAACCGTTGAGATTTGTTTTGCAAAATATATTTTATATAAGATATAAAAGTATATATGTATGGTTTCTAAATTGTTTGCAAGAAGGTTTTAATTCCCGGGATCCATATAAGTGGAGAGTGCAACATTGTTCCTTGTAGCCGAGGGAGAGGTCCTCTCTTGTCGGGCAGTGTATGATCATTATGGGCTGAGAGGTTAAGTGTAAGACCATTGAGGATAATACCAGATGGGCTAATCTTGCATCTGCCCACAGTCCCTGGGTGTTACAAGGTGGCTTGGCCCAGGGACCACTTAGTGTAAGTGTTGGGCCCATAGAGCCCATTTGATGGGTTTTAGGGGGTGCACTGTCATTAACAGTGTATTTGGCCAGGCCTTGTAACAAAGGCTGGGCCGAACCCATGTGGCTGATGTGTAGATCAATGCTTGGGTCCCACGCCATACAAGGAAGCCCAACTGGGCTGCAATTTGGAAGCCTTTTGAGTACATAACCTTAAATGGGCCTTAAGCCCATTTCGAACTGGGCTGATTTGATCAGTCATTTAAAGGGAGCGAATTCTGAAGTGGGTCAGCTAAAAGGATTGGGCTTAGATCCTATCCACTCAGAGAGTCCAAGATCTAAATAAGTTTTAGATCTGGAAACCCCCTAATTAGATTAGGAGACAGCTGATCTGATTTGCAGATAAGATAAGGATTATCCCTTATCACTAAGGGACTTCTAACCCAAATATGAGTTGGATTAGCAGCTCCTAATCTGATTAGGAGCTGATCCCTTTGAGATTATAAAAGGGGAAGGGGGCGGCTGCCTTTTACATCATCAACAGCATTCTTCTCTTAAAGAAAGAGAGATTGAGAGATTTCCTGCATACTGCGAATTCTCTCCTGCCGCCACCTTCCTGCTTTTGCCATTCCTTCAGTTCAACCTCCAGTTCTTGGGAGCAATCAAGATTGGATCATGATTTCAATCTTTTGTGAAAAGATTGGTTGGAGCTGTACTCAAGTCGTCCAGTTGATCCTTACGAAGGATCAAGTTCTTTTGAAGAACGTTGCTGATTCTGCTCCACCCTGCACTGCGCCATCTTCAGTGGGAGCAGATTTTGGATCCTTCCTTGGGCGTGAACACCTCCATTGGGAGATAGTATTTCTCCGTATCAGGTATAATCCTCTCCCACTCCTTTTGGTTCAGATCTGGTTCAGTTTATGGTTCAAGATTAATCCTTGAAAATATGATTTTCTAAATGGGGAATACGATTCCCAGTTGAAGGGAGAGATAAAATTTTTGAAATTCGCCCCTTATTCCGCAATCTTTGGGCGTCCATAGAATGGATCTCTCATCCCTCAGTGGTATCAGAGCCATGGTTCAAATCTTGAACCAATTTGTTTCAGATCTGAACCTGCGCAAATAGGCAGAAGGTGTTCTACCCGATTTGCGCAGATATGGGTTTTGGGAAATTTGTTCCCAAAATTAATGGGCGAATAATCTGAAATTAATTTTATAAATCTGATTATTATTTAGAATTGTTCTTTATGATTTTCTTTATTTATGGGCTGTTCGTACAAGAGGAGATCGAAATCTTGGTTTGCGCAGGGAACCTGCAAGATTTGCAGTTTCTTGATTTATTTATTACATTTGCTCTGTAAATATTTTTTTTATTTTCTAGACTCAATGTTTAGGTATTCGATCTGTTGTAATTATTAATAGAAATAGGATTTCTATTTATTTTAATTATGGATCGAAGATGGCGGCGCAGAAAGGGAGAAATTGCAGAGAAGAAGATTTCGCAGATGGGAGAATCGCTATCTGCGATTTACAGTTTATGAAACTGCATTCTGTGATCTAACCTCTGTTTTGCAGGATGGATTGTGCGAACAGCCCTGATTTACTGATTGTTGCTTTTCTTTTATCAGTAATTAATTTCAGATTATTTTTTTTGAATTAAAGATTTAATTAAAAATCAAACCCTAGACCCATTCGAACCAAGATTGGTTCAAACTGTTTGGACCGAATCTAGGGTTTAATCAAGGCTGAAAGTCAGCCCTAATTTTCCCACTAATGGGCCTAAGGATTGATATTTAATTGAA
>NC_142653.1:72290000-72295000 GCF_055504915.1 Nelumbo nucifera
GTTAGACAGTTTTGTATGCCCTTTGCTTCAATCAGAATGATGTACTTTATGAGTTTATTGTAAATGAATAAAGATACATATTTGATTCATGTTCCCATGGTATGTTTCTGTGTAATACCCTTAAACTGGACACTTAATGAGACTCGTGTTAGTTTAGAATGTTCACAGCCAGTGGGTCGGTCTGGGGAGACCTATCCTGACAAGGCTGACACTGTAGTGCCACCATGTCGGTTGGGGTGGCTTGTCTCAGCTGCCAGGGTGAGACCCTAGGCACATACAGTGTAGGATTAATTGAATTTTTGAACTGGACCAGATTTCCCATATTGCCCTGGACCTTGGAGATTGATGGGCGAAACTGGAAAGTTACACCCGACCCCTAGACTCGATTATGATACTGCACTAGGTGTCGGATTGGGCTATCTTTGATGTACCAATCAGTGAGATCCTTAGCGGGGGTCAAAACCTGGGTATGTTGGGACAATCCGAGAATTCATCTGAGTGGGTGATCATGGTGACAGGATCAGCCCCTTTGTCGGACAAAGGTAATGATCGGGGATGCACTCTCACTGATGGAAACCAAGACTGCCGGCAGCCGATTTCAACCGTTGAGATTTGTTTTGCAAAATATATTTTATATAAGATATAAAAGTATATATATGGTTTCTAAAATGTTTGCAAGAAGGTTTTAATTCCCGGGATCCATATGAGTGGAGAGTGCAACACTGTTCCTTGCAGCTGAGGGAGAGGTCCTCTCTTGTCGGGCAGTGTATGATCATTATGGGCTGAGAGGTTAAGTGTAAGACCATTGAGGATAACACCTGATGGGCTAATCTTGCATCTGCCCACAGTCCCTGGGTGTTACAAGGTGGCTTGGCCCAGGGACCACTTAGTGTAAGTGTTGGGCCCATAGAGCTCATTTGATGGGTTTCAGGGGGTACACTGTCTTCAGCAGTGCATTCGGCCAGGCCTTGTAACAAAGGCTGGGCTGAACCCATGTGGCTGATGTGTAGATCAATGCTTGGGTCCCACGCCATACAACGAAGCCCAACTGGGCAGCAATTTGGAAGGTTTTTGAGTACATAACCTTAAATGGGCCTTAAGCCCATTTCGAACTGGGCTGATTTGATCAGTCATCTAAAGGGGGCGAATTCTGAAGTGGGTCAGCTAAAAGGATTGGGCTTAGACCCTATCCACTCAGAGAGCCCAAGATCTAAATAAGATTTAGATCTGGAAACCTCCTAATTAGATTAGGAGACAGCTGATCTGATCTGCAGATAAGATAAGGATTATCCCTTATCACTAAGGGACTTCTAACCCAAATATGATTTGGATTAGCAACTCCTAATCTGATTAGGAGCTGATCCCTTTAAGATTATAAAAGGGGAAGGGGGCGGCTGCCTTGAAAGACACAATAACATCAATAGCATTCTTCTCTTTAAGAAAGAGAGATTAAGAGATTTCCTGCATACTGCGAATTCTCTTCTGCCGCCACCTTCCTGCCATTGCCATTCCTTCAGTTCGATCTCCAGTTCTTGGGAGCAATCAAGATTGGATCTTGAATTCAATCTTTTGGGAAAAGATTGATTGGAGCTGTACTCACAAGCCGTCCAGTTGATTCTTGCGAAGGGTCAAGTTCTTTTGAAGAACATTGCTGATTCTGCTCCATCCTTCACTGCGCCATCTTCAGTGGGAGCAGATTTTGGATCCTTCCTTGGGCGTGAACACCTCCATTGGGAGATAGTATTTCTCCGTATCAGGTATAATCCTCTCCCACTCCGTTTGGTTCAGATCTGGTTCAGTTTATGGTTCAAGATTGATCCTTGAAAATATGATTTTCTAAATAGGGAATACGATTCCCAGTTGAAGGGAGAGATAAAATTTTTGAAATTCGCCCCTTATTCCGCAATCTTTGGGCGTCCATAGGATGGATCTCTCATCCCTTCAGTGGTATCAGAGCCATGGTTCAAATCTTGAACCAGTTTGTTTCAGATCTGAACCTGCGCAAATGGGCAGAAGATGTTCTACCCGATTTGCGCAGATATGGGTTTTGGGAAATTTTGTTCCCAAAATTAATGGGTGAATAATCTGAAATTAATTTTATATAAATCTAATTATTATTTAGAATTATTCTTTATGATTTTCTTGATTTATGGGCTGTTCGTACAAGAGGAGATCGAAATCTTGGTTTGCGCAGGGAACCTGCAAGATTTGCAGTTTCTTGATTTATTTATTACATTTGGTCTGTAAATAATTTTTTTTTTTATTTTCTAGTCTCAATGTATAGGTATTCGATCTGATGTAATTATTAATAGAAATAGGATTTCTATTTATTTTAATTTTGGATCAAAGATGGTGGCGCAGAAAGGGAGATTTCGCAGAGAAGAAGATTTCGCAGATGGGAGAATCGCTATCTGCGATTTGCAGTTTGTGAAACTGCATTCTGTGATCTAACCTCTGTTTTGCAGGATGGATTGTGCGAACAGCCCTGATTTACTGATTGTTGTTTTTCTTTTATCAGTAATTAATTTCAGATTATTTTCTTGAATTAAAGATTTGATAAAAAATCAAACCCTAGACCCATTCGAACCAAGATTGGTTCAAACTGTTTGGACCAAATCTAGGGCTTAATCAAGGCTGAAAGTCAGCCCTAATTTCCCACTAATGGGCCTAAGGATTGATATTTAATTAAATGGTTAATTCGGCCCAACCTGTAAAGGCCCAGTTTTAAACAGTTAAAACTGCTATAAGCCCACTTAACCCTTAAAGCTATATGGGTTGAACCGTTCGGCCCATATACCTAGATAATGTTAATGGTTAATATTATGGATTTAAAATGGGCTTCAAATGGGCTTTACAGATAATTAATTGATTGGATCAGTTTATCCCTACATGTGATGTATGGATGTGTGATGTGCTACGTACATGGGCCATAAGTACTTGGCCCATGCTCAATCGATAGTGGCTCTTTCGCACACCATGGCTGAATGCACATCATTGCCATGGTGTCCCTTTTGGTCATTGGATGACCTCCCTCAGTGGTGGGCCCCACACCTTATCATGAGGTCTCGTGCGGAACCCTAGCCGATTTAGGCCCACCAAAATCTGGCTTTATGAAAGTCAGTGGGAGCCACTTTGGTTTGACCTAAAGATAGAACTAGGGCGTAATTATCTGTTCCCTCCAGATAATATGAGTGCATGTGATAGGGAGATTCATATGATGAACTCTCTAAAGGCCTTCCATCATTAGCACGAGGATGGGTCCTTCAGTAATGAGAAAACGCACCAGAAAATGGGCTATCCATTTGCTGTTGGGCTTGTCTAAGTGTTTCATAAGATGATAGGGGCGTCATAGACCGATGTGGGAGGGGCTTCACCAGAAAATGGGAACTCTCTCACGGTACCTTGGCGTTCACGAATATGATGGGTAAGCACTCACTGGACAGAAAGGTTTACCTGAAAACGGCTCTGAACCTTGTCTGACAGAGGCCAAAGGGAAAACTCATATGATGAGTGGATATGATCCTTCACAGAAAGGTGGTGGGGTTATGCAGCTGAAACAGTTGGCTTCATGTACCCTATGTGATTTCCCACATTTCCAGAGACAACCCGTAGTCTCTGTCACTGAGAAAGGAGGGAAATCTCAAAGATGAATAAATGGAAATGGATCGTAGATTAAAATCCATATCTATGAAATGAACATGAATCAAATTAGGTCATGGACTGATGTTTGCTTTTTTATCAGAAAATGGCAAACGGATCATTTGCAAAGCTACTTGATGACAACAAGTTGAAGGGCCCAAACTATGCTGACTGGTATAGGAACCTTGTGCTGGTCCTTGCTTCTAAAAAACTTGACAAAGTGGCAAAGAATCCTGCCCCGGAGCGTCCGGGAGATAAGGCTTCTGAGGCCCGAAGGAGAGACTATCAAGAATGGGAGGAGAAAAACTCCCTTGCCCGGTGTTACATCATTGCCTCTTTGGACAATCCGATACAGAGGCAGTTCGATCAGATCGAACTTGCCAAAGACATATTGGACAGTCTCAGGACAATGTATGAAGAGCAGAATCATTCTACTCGACAAAAGGTCTTGAAATAGTTCATGACCACACAAATGTCCAAGGGTCAACAAGTTCACGACCATTGTCTTCAGATGATGGGATACATCAACGAACTGGAGGCTCTTGGATCCGGGCTGGACCTTGCAACCTAGATAGATGCCATCCTTAACTCTTTGCCTCCTTCCTTTAATCCGTTCATCATGAACTATAACATGAACAAGCTGAATGTCAGCTTACAAGAGCTCAGCAATATGTTGCAAAGAGCTGAAGAACTGATTAAAAAGGATGAGCCTGTAGCCATGCTTGTTGAAGCTGGCAAGACAGGCAAGAGAAAGAGGAAGGCAAAGAAGCCTCAGAAGAAAGCCATTAAAAGCAAGAAGCAGAAAAAAGACAAAGCATCGGATGCCTGTCACTTCTGCAAGAAGACCGGCCACTGGAAAAGGAATTGTCCTGCCTACCTGGAATCCAAGAAAGGTAACTTCGAAACTTGTGTTATAGAAACCAATTTATTGGTAGCTTCTGCATCCTGGTGTATTGACTCCGGGGCTTCAACTCATGCGTGTAACTCACTGCAGGGGTTCAAGGTAAGCAGAAGGCTGAGTGAAGGAGAAGTCACACTCTACTTGGGGACTACTACAACTGTTGCAGCCGCGGCCATAGGAACCGTGGAATTATATTTTAGAGAAGGAAAAATTGTACTAAAAGATTGTCTTTATGTACAAAATTTAAGAAGAAATTTGATTTCTGTCTCAAAACTGTGTGCAGATGGTTATTCTGTCTTCTTTAGTAATACGATTACTATTAAAAGAAACAACAGATTCATCGCATACGGGGAACTGGAGAACGGTCTCTATGTTCTACATCCTTCTCTAGAAACTAACATAACCGAAACTATGTCGGTTGAAAACCCCAAGAAGAGAGCCCGTGATACAGTTAATCCCA
>NC_142653.1:72327500-72332500 GCF_055504915.1 Nelumbo nucifera
CTATGTATTTGACTGACATAGCAATGTTATGGTGGCGTAGGTGTTGCCAAGACATTGAACGTGGAACCCGTACCATCGACACGTGGGTTGGATTCAAGCGTGAGATCAAGCGGCAGTTCTACCCAGAAAACGTAGAGTACCTGGCGCGCCGAAGAATGAAGAATCTCAGACATCAAGAATCACTACATGACTACGTCAAGGAGTTTTCGGCCTTGACGCTGGAGATCACGGACATGTCCGACAAGGATCTTCTGTTCAATTTTATGGATGGTCTCAAGCCATGGGCTGAGCTCGAACTCCAGCGACGCGGGGTTGAGGACCTCGCCACCGCCATGGCCATAGCTGAACAGCTTGTTGATCTGAGAACACCTAAAGAAGATGTGCAAAGACCATCCAGCCCAGGTACCATGAGTTTGAGTGGGGGAGATCCACAATCAACCCCTACAAAGGAGAAGCCAGTGCCCGTGAACAAGCCCTACACTTACCAACAAGGGAAGAAGCCACAAGGAGGCCCAAGCTACCAGGGCCACCAATCAACTAGAAGACCTCCTCCTGCGCCGTGCTACCTTTGCAACGGGAAGCATTGGACGAATGACTGTCCAACCCGAAAGAAAATAACTGCCCTCATCGCCAAACTCAGCGATAGTGAAGAGAGTGATGAGGAGAAACCCACAGCGGCGCCCAGAGTAGGCGCCCTCCAACTCATCAATGCCATGGTCAAGAAAGAGGCCACATCAAAGCGGCCCACCAAAGCCCACAAGGGGCTGAGTTATGTAGACATCACCCTCGGCGGGAGGCCGACCAAAGCCTTGGTGGACACTGGGGCCACCCATAACTTCATTTCGCTTGCGGAGGCAAAGCGACTCGGCTTGACCACCACCAAACAAACTGGGTGGGTCAAGGCTGTCAACTCCGGGGCCAAGGCAGTAGAGGGCACGGCCCGTGGAGTAGAACTCCGAGTTGGACCATGGAAAGGACCCATCAATCTATCTGTGGTTCCCTTGGATGATTTTCAGGTGGTTCTTGGAGTGGAGTTCCTCAAGCAGGCGGAAGCAGCACTTATGCCACACATCAACAGTTTGCTTATTCTGGACGAACACTCTCCTTGCATGGTTCCTGTCTCATCAGCCGTGCAGATACTTGGGAAGCAACTTTCAGCCTTGCAGTTGTACCAAGAAACTATCAACCATGAAGACAGCTCTGCGTCAGCAAGGAAGAACCCCTGTCAAGTACCTTTCATCGACACTGGAACGGGTTGGGAAGTCGTCACCAGGAAGAAGTCACCCCCAAGACAGTTCCAGTTTCAGCGCCAACACCGATGCCAGCGCCCAAGTCAACACCAGCAGCAGCATCAACTTCAGCGCCAACCACATCAGCAGAAGTCAACTTCGCAGCAGAAGCCGCAAGTGCCCGCAACTGGTGGGCCCAACAGAAGAAGACCCAAGGCCGTGTCAAACCTTGCCCTCATCTACGACCACAACCACCGGGGAGAGCGAGTGCCACCCAAGCCATTCAGGGACCACATTCACATCATCCCAAAGGCTAGTTCCCGTAGTAGCCTGGTGAGATACCCTTGGGGAAAAATGCATGGGAATCCACACCTTAATAATCCAAAACACCATTTTGATCCTTACCTGGCCCAAACCTACCCCTTAGCCAAATTAGAACCAGCCACTAACATACCTTGAGGCTGCCAGGAAAGGACATAGCCATAGGAAACCCTTACAGAATGAGCCAACCCAACCATGCCACCAAAATATACACCTCGGCCTTGGACGACAGCCGGTTCGGGGAGCAGCAGAAGAACCCTCCTTCCGCAACAGTGACTCTAAGGGACCAGCCGAAGCCGATCTCCGAGGACGTAGATCGAATTGAGTGGGGGAGAATGTCACAAGTGACTCCTTCGCCGCACCATCAAGCACCTTCAGTGAGCCATCCGAGTGCCATCCGTGTGCCTTCATGGTGTCAACATGTGTGTCATGGGTGGGCTTTACTTGTATTTTGTAAGGGGGACCGCC
The DNA here is from genome assembly GCF_055504915.1 of Nelumbo nucifera. NCBI lineage: Eukaryota > Viridiplantae > Streptophyta > Magnoliopsida > Proteales > Nelumbonaceae > Nelumbo > Nelumbo nucifera. The sequence goes on from NC_142653.1 coordinate 72,329,519, forward strand.
AATGGCGTTATTGTAATTACTTAGTATGCTTTTCCATCATTTTGATGTTTCCTATTGTCACTCCCCCAAAAGCTTAACGTACTCTTTGAGGGGAGGTAGGTAGTCGAGTGAGCTCATAAGCGTGTAAAGGTTAAGCACGAGATCCCCTCGACACTGTACTGTGTGCTTGTGCTTACCACTGATTAATGCAATACAAGTAGCCTTTTGCTAATTCGTGTGCCTTCTTGTTGCCTTTGTGTGTGTGTTTGCTTTGTTTCGTAGGCTTACTCGCCCATTTCGAGTGCCGCACGGGGCCCCAACGATTACCCCCGTGACAATGGTGCGAGTCGGTGTGAAAATCTAACTCATCCGAACAACCTTCCATTATCCCATGTCTCCACACCCACCATATCCCCATAGAGGTTACCGGTGCGCATTGCCGACTACACATTGTGCCCCTGTGGCCTGCCATTGTGCGTGTAAGTCTGGCTGGGCATGTGCAGTGCGCAGCGGGCTGGCTGCATGGGCGTGCGAGCGCGCAGCGAACGCGGGCCTGCGTGTGCGGGCGTTGGCTGCGGGCGTAAGTGCGCTGGCGTGTGCATGCGTGAGCTGCCAAGTGTGGATGTGCTGTGGTGCCCCCGTGGTGTCATGGTGCAAGTGGTTACTGTGGTGCCTCCACGTGCGGTGACCAATATCAGAAAACACTAAACTACCGTGGTGTGTCATGGTGCAAGTGGTTACTGTGGTGCCTCCACGTGCGGTGACCAATATCAGAAAACACTAAACCACCGTGGTGTGTCATGGTGCAAGTGGTTACTGTGGTGCCTCCACGTGCGGTGACCAATATCAGAAAACACTAAACTACCGTGGTGTGTCATGGTGCAAGTGGTTACTGTGGTGCCTCCACGTGCGGTGACCAATATCAGAAAACACTAAACTACCGTGGTGTGCCATGGTTACTGTGGTGCCTCCACGTGCGTGACCAATATCAGAAAACACTAAACTACCGTGGTGTGCCATGGTTACTGTGGTGCCTCCACGTGCGTGACCAATATCAGAAAACACTAAACTACCGTGGTGTGCCATGGTTACTGTGGTGCCTCCACGTGCGTGACCAATATCAGAAAACACTAAACTACCGTGGTGTGTCATGGTGCAAGTGGTTACTGTGGTGCCTCCACGTGCGTGACCAATATCAGAAAACACTAAACTACCGTGGTGTGTCATGGTGCAAGTGGTTACTGTGGTGCCTCCACGTGCGGTGACCAATATCAGAAAACACTAAACTACCGTGGTGTGCCATGGTTACTGTGGTGCCTCCACGTGCGTGACCAATATCAGAAAACACTAAACTACCGTGGTGTGCCATGGTTACTGTGGTGCCTCCACGTGCGTGACCAATATCAGAAAACACTAAACTACCGTGGTGTGTCATGGTGCAAGTGGTTACTGTGGTGCCTCCACGTGCGGTGACCAATATCAGAAAACACTAAACTACCGTGGTGTGCCAAGGTGCAGGTGGTTACTGTGGTGCCTCCACGTGCGGTGACCAATATTAGAAAACACTAAACTACCGTGGTGTGCCATGGTGCAAGTGGTTACTGTGGTGCCTCCACGTGCGGTGACCAAATATTAGAAAACACTAAACTACCGTGGTGTGTTAAACGTGTTAACACTACACGTGTAGTGCTTTCTACTATTGTAGTGACATGGCTTTAACACACCGTGTAGTAGTTTACAGTCCCTTCTACACCCACCGTGTGTAGTGTAGGGCTGTAACACAACCACTTGTGTTAGGTGCACCAATTCCACCTTCCACCTTTGCATGGTGTGTAGTTTACAGACAGCCCTATTAACACCGGGCGCAAGTGGGAGTGCATCGTGGTGGATGTGCTTACACTGCACACAACGCCCCATGCTGCATCATTTTGCACTATGTGGGTGCGCACACCCACATTGCAATTGGTGCCTCATGTGGTTTGTCGTGGTGCAAGGGATGTGCACACCCACAATGCACTTGTGACCATTGTTGCTCTTTCAACATATCACCCATACACACCCCCATGTCACCGCTTTGATTGACAGTCCCAAATTCGTCTTTGTGCACCTTTCTTGCATGAAACTAGCTCGCTCACCTTTTCATAGAATTAGTGTGGGAGTGTTCCCTTTTGATTCCATGCAATCCCATTTCCACAAAATAAATTTTTCCTAATTTTTTGTAATTTCTATAGATTAAATATTAGTGAAAAACCATTTCTATCAATACTTTTCGGCATGAAACCAGCTTATTTTGGTGCACAAAATTTTTTGCAGGTGTGAAAAAGCAACCCCCAGCCTCCAAAATTATTTTTTCAGATCTTTCCCAATTTTTGGTAATTTTTAGTGATTAAAAATTAATATTTTTCTCCAAAAAATTATTTTAATTATTTTCATCATTTTTCAATCCCAACTAATGTCACTTGTCAAGTTTAAGACCAATCTAAGCCGTACATCTCAAGATAACCCCAGTATGATTTTTCAGAGGAGTGATGTTTCTTGCTGGCAGAGCCCCAAAAGCTTAACGTACTCTTTGAGGGGGGGTGGTGACTCTGGGGGGGTTCCCCCCTGGGGGCGCCATTGGGCGAGCGTTGGCAGTCATGGGGCTTCGCCCCCGTCACCCATGACGCACGGGTAGCGCAGTTGCATTCACTAGAGGCGACATGAAGGCACATTGATTCTTACCGAGCGTGACATGGTAGCGCAATGACGTGCATCACAATGTGCAGGGTTTTTACTTGATAGTGCATACTGCTGCACAATGACGTGCATTAGAAGAGATCTGGGAGTGCGACGATGCACGCGTTGCAGCGCAACGTCTGTTGAGTGCCCCTTGATCGCAAGCGATGTGTGTTGTGTTGGGTGCCCTCGGCAGCATGCGCGGTCGCACTTGCTGTGTTGAGCACTGCGTGCGTTGCCGCAGCCTTAACAGTGTCGTCCCATGCGTGCTCGTGAACACGCGTTTGT
>NC_142653.1:74937500-75080000 GCF_055504915.1 Nelumbo nucifera
GAAAGGTCAAAGACAGTTGGCTAGCTTCTAGAAGTGTGTTACGTGGCACCTTGGCAGGTCGGGACACCATGAGCTGTTTGGACCTCGGTCCTGGCCAAGGTGCCCAAGGTGCCCAAGATGCCCGAGCTGACCTGGCTTACTGAGGTGGCCAGAAGTGCTAAGTTGTTGTTTAGTCATCAGGTCGTTCCATGTGTCTGCATACTAACAGGTCGACTCTGCTTCCCTGGTCAAAATGGGTGCCACGCTAGATGATGCCTCCGAAGTGTTAGTAGGTTCAATCACCTTAGGGGCTAGCGTGCTGAACGTACACTCGACGACGAAGTCAGCCAAGACCTGTGCCTTAATCGCTGGGCACGGTTCAAATCGGATGTCATATTCGCTCAGCTTGATTGCCCACTTCGTTAACCAATCTGAGACCTCGGGCTTCTGAAGGACATGCCTCAGAGGCCGATTAGTTAGGACAACAACTATGTGGGCTTGGAAGTAGGGATGTAGTTTCCAAGCTACTAAGACTAAGGTGAAGGCCAACTTCTCAATGTCAGAGTACCTGGTCTCAATTGCTTACAAAACTTTACTTATATAGTAGACAAGTCTCTGGACCCGGTCTACTTCTCCTATTAGTGTGGAGTTTACTACCTCGTCACTCGTAGAGAGGTAGAGTTTTAGCTTATCTTTGGTTCAAGTCGGGTTAACATAGGCGATGAGCTTAGGTATTTCTTGAAATCGTCGAACGTGAGTTGGCACTCCTTGGACCACTCAAAGTCCTCATTCTTTTTAATATTCTTAAATAAGAGTAAGCACCACCCAACTAACTCGGATATAAATCGGTTCAGGGCAGCAATTCAGCTAGTTAACCTTTGTACTTCCTTTATTGACCTAGGTGGTTTCATATCTAAAATAGCCTGGATATTGTCTAGGTTGGCTTCGATGCCACATTGGTGCACTATATAGCCAAGGAATTTTCCTGACGTTACCCCGAAGACATTTTTTCGGGTTGAGCTTCGTGTTATATTTTCTTAGAATTTGTAAAACACTGTTTAAGTCATCAATGAGAGAACTTGAAAATTGGGGTCTTCACGACCATATCATCAACATAACATTCCATTTTACTATCACTAAGCGGTTCAAAAACTTTATTTACAAGGTGTTGGAAGGTTGCACTAGTGTTTTTTAGTCCAAAGGGCATAACTTTATAATAGTATAGCTCGAGTTCAGTTACAAAAGAAGTCTTTTCCTGGTCGGCTAAGTCCATATGGATTTGGTTTTAATCAGAGTAGGCATCCACGAAGCTTAGAAACTCGTTCCCCAAGGTCACGTCTACTAGGCAGTCTATTATGGGGACTAGGAAACTATCCTTTGGGCAGCCTCTGTTGAGGTCAGTGTAGTTAACAGACATGTGCCATTTGCCATTGGCTTTTTTCATGAGCATAGGATTGGCTACCCGACTCGGGTACTGAACCTCTCTAACGAAGTCTGTTGCAAGGACCTTCCCGACCTCCTCATCTACTATCCTCCACCTCTCTGGGGTGAGGTTTCTCTTTCTCTTCCTAACTAGCCTGACTAAATGGTCCACATTTAGCTTGTGAGTAATCACAGTTAGGTCTATGCCAGTCATTTCTGATGTGACCATGCAAAAATATCTAAATTATTAAGTAAAAAACTTACTAGGGTAGACCAAAGTGGTTCGTTCAGGTGAGCTCCGATCTGGATAGTCTTCGCAGGCTCGGTGTTGTTGACCGGGACTAGGATTGTATCCTCTATCAGTGTAGCTCGCTCATCTTTGTGCTCAGGGGGTGGCTCCAATTTGACATCGTCTTCCAACTTTGATTTTCCCTTCAGCATCGTGACATAGCACTTCCGAGATTCCAACTGGTCACCCCGTAGAGCCCCCATTCCATACCTCGTCGAAAACTTCACCGACAGGTAGTAAGTTGACACCACCGCATGAAGTGCATGCAAGATGGGCCGACCTAAAATAACACTATAGGGGGACGGGGTGGCAACCACCAGGAAGGTGTGCTCAAACCAGATGATGTTGGGCTCCGTTCCTGCTATGAGTGGCACCTTGATCTTACCGAGGGGCTTCACTACGTCTCCACTAAAATTGACAAGAGGCACATATGCCGGATATAGATCCTTCCGGTCCAACTCCATCTTCTCAAAGGCCTTTGGAAATAGGATGTTTGCCGAGCTCCCTAAATCAACTAGAATCTGCTTTACCTCGAAATTCATTTATTATCATTTTGACAACGAAGGTGTCATCATGCGGATTACTAGATCTAGCAAGCATCATCCTCAGTGAAGTAAATAACCACCTCCACCCAAGGGTGCTTTGATGGGTTCTCATCTTCACGCTCGAGCTCCCAGACTGCATTCTTCCCTGTCGCCGTGCTATAACCTACTACTATTGAGCCTTCGGTGATCATGTTGATCACCCCGCGTATTGGTCTCTCTAGTGCTGGTGGATCCCGAGGAGGCTGGTCACGGTCCTGTCACCTACTTGACTCTAGTACATCTCTGTGCTATTCAGCAGGTTGGGCATCTCTGTCATCGCGTTTGATGAACTACCTAAGGTAGCCGCAACTGATCAGCTCCTCGATCTCGTCCTTTAGGTTCCAGCAGCTTTCTGTGTCATGACCGATGTCACGGTGGAAGTGACAGTACCTGTTCGGGTTTTTGTTGGTAGGGTCTTCTCTCATCTTGGGCGGCCACTTGATGTACTCATCCGTCTTGATCTACATCAGAATCTCACCCCGCTTTGCATTCAGGGCAGTGTAATTGCGGGATTAGACTGATGGGGTTCTGGATCACCAGCCTGACCTAGAACTCTAACATAGTGATCTACTTTTTCTAGGCAATCTGCTTCACCTACTATGAGGTGATCGGCTTCTTTTCGGTGACTTGCTTTTTCGCCGTTGCTGCTTGCTTCCTCCTCTGGTCTTTTTCTCTTCCCAGCTTGCTGTGACTTTAATCGGGATCCGAGAGCCTCCTCTGCCTTGGTAAACTTGTCAACTTTAGTGAGGACTCCCTTCACTACCACGGTGAGCTGCAAGACCGAGTCGAGATTTGGAACTTGTTTGCTCGTTGGACAACATTCAAGAGGTTGGTCACGGACTTTGGGCACCTCTTACTTGTGGCGAAGTGCGTGGTGAATAGTTCTACGAAGTGGTTCCAAGTTTTTATTGAACTAGGGGGCAGTCCCCAGTATCACAGTTGTGTTGTACCTCGTAATATCAATGAGAAAGCCATGCATCATCTACTCAATGGAGCTACATCAAGGATTGGAAATTGTCATTGTGGTCGATTGGATCAGTCGTCCCACCATACATCTCTAGGTTTGGGGCCTTGAAATTCTTAGGCCATGGAGCTGTAAGAATCTCTAGTGCTAAGGGTGAGGGCCGAGTCACTAGTAGTGTGGGAAGCTGTACTATGACCAAGCTGACCTCACCTTTCTTCTCCTTCTCGATTTCCATGGTGTTGGTGGGTGCAAGGTTGCTCTTTCTAATGTCGCGACGTGCACATCTGCGATGTCTCTTCTTCAACACCTTGGTTGTGTTGTTCGCCTCTGTACTGGCTGATGTCGGGGCTTTGGTGTTCTCTTCTACTGAGGCCTGGTTCCGGTTATCAAGATGGTAAGACAGGTCCAAAACCGGGTCCTGGTTTCTCACTATGGGTTATTGGTCATTCTGATAACAATGATGTTGGTCATTCTGACAATTGTTCTGATGGTTGTTCCGTTGCTGATGGTTCTGTTGCTGCTGGTTCAGATTTGGTAGGGGTGGCAGTGGTAGTGGTGATTGTGGTTGCTATAGCTGTTGTGGTGGCATGAAGGCACCGAACCTTTCCTTCCCTACCTGCATCTATAGGTTCATGCTGCAGACATACTGCACAAGCTCGTAGAATTGATGCACATCAATCCCTAGGAGAACTATTGATGGCTCTACCGCAAGGAGAGGGGCGTTCACTTGAGGGAGAGGGGCATTCAGCTGAGGCAGTGGAATGGTTGGGTTCAGCATAGCTGCTACTCCAGGAAGAGTCAGGGGCACCATGAACTGCCCAATTGTCATGAAGGGGACCTCAGGGTTCATTGTGGGCTGCTCTTGCCCCCTTGTGACCGGTACCTCATTGTTGTTGTTGGCATTGGTGTTTCTTGAAGATGCCATTGAATGGAGTGAAAGTAAGAAGAAGGGAGTCAGAACTTGGCTTTTTGTTGTCGGCTCCCACATACACCACCAATTGATGATGCATGATCTGGTGTTTCCTAACTGGATGGCAGATTGGACGTTGGTCTGCTTATGTGGCCAATCGAACTGCAAGAGAACACGACTAGAGGACCCAAGGTGCTTTACCCGGTGTGGGCACTCTGATTCTTAAGTTAGCGAAGAGTGATTGCGAGCTTGATAGCTTTGTAAGTGAGAAAGCTAGAGAACTAAATCGCGCATACCTTTTAAGTTTGGAGGTGAAGCCCTTATATAGGCGAGCTGTCGTAGGCCTCATGAAACACATCTGAGATCCCCAGCTCGCGTTACTTGGAGTTTGTTTCGCACCCAGAGATGGACTTTGTGTGAACTGATAAGTCTTATCGAGTTCGTCCGATCTGGGTGGGATAAGGATAAGGCTTGTAGATGTGCGGTGTGATCCCAGAAAGGTCAGAAACAGCTAGCTAGCTTCTAGAAGTTGGTTACGTGGCACCTTGGCAGGTCAGGACACTGTGAGCTGCTTGGACCTCAATCCTAGCCGAGGTGTCCAAGATGCTTGAGCTGACCTGGCCTACTGAGATGGCCAGAAGTGGAGTTGTCGTCCAGTCATCAGGTCATTCCACGTGTTCGCATACTAATAGGTCGGGCCAAATTATCCTTCATCAGATACCAATTAAATGGTTTGGATTCAATGATTCCAAGATCAGGAACCATGTAAAGCTCATTCATTTTCAGTCACTCTATGTAAAAATTCGACTGTTATATATGGAGATGTTAGCCCTTGTGCACTTAATCTATCTTAAACATGTCGTGTGATTAGAAGATAAAAGTAAAGGAGAGAATAAAATCTGACAACAAGAAACTTCAATGCTTAAGACTATATAAAAATATTATATTCCTTTTGCCTCTCTCGTACAACTTTATATGTCTGCTTTTCATCATCACAACACCATAAAGAAGACATAATTAGGAGGAGACAGGGTAGGTAATAAGTACTCTGGTGGAGCAAATATACTACTGTCAAATAACTGAAACTGGAATAAAAGGTGCTAATGTTGGCTTAGTTTTAAAGCACTTCAATTGGGTACAAATGGAGTGAGTGCAAATGTTGGCTTAGTTTTATTTATGATTTTAGTTTGTTTTGTATGTTTGGGTCCTGGAGTAAAATTTGAAACAAAATTTTGATGATTAAAAGGTGGGAAGCACGATGATTCATTTGGTTATTGTAACAAAAGAGCTCTTTAAAGAAATGAAAGTGCTCCTTTTGATGATTAATAATTAAATACAAAATGCTTTTTGTTTTTGGTGTTTGAGTATATTTGGTTCAATATCAACTGATTTGAATCTCTTCTGTTTTTCTTTTTTCTTTTTGTATTCATGAATTAGTTATTTACTATTTTACCTTTTTCTCATTTCATCTTGTTGGTAATTTGCTTTTTAATATCAAACAGACGTCAACAAGTAAGTTGAATTGCTATAGTTGCCTGTTATGCAGTTGTATTCATGTATCCCTTTCTCTTTTTTTTATTAGTAGTATGATCATGGGTTACCAAAATTCTGCTCTTGTAACAATTCTGGGTTTGGGATGTTTCAACATATAGTATAGTACAGTAGATCTTCCTAAAATGGAACATCCCATTCTGAATTGCCGAGTTAATTAACTTAAGCCCAACCAAAAAAGTCAGATCTGATTTGGGTTTAGTTTATGATCCATTGTTTTTTTTTTGTCATAAAACATGTCTCACTAAACAAGGTGATCTTTGAAATGGAAGCAAGGAAGAAGATATTCATGGAGAGAAGATATCATGAATATTAGATAATCAGTATTTTAAAATTTAAATTGATGTGGGGCCCACATGATTCCATGATATATATTTGACATTGAGTGTTGCACGTATTCCTATATATGTTATTATTTTGATTACTGAAAAAATGAATGAGAATGAAATTTGTAAACAAACATGTTATAAATTTTACTCCATTCTTACCGAAAAAAAAAATTATTTTTTAGAAAAAAAAGTGATTGGTTCGTAGCAATATTTTCTCATTCTTTCCATTTTTATTCATTTTTTCCATCTTAGAATTTCATCTTAGGTAAGAATGAGAAAGAATGAGAATTGAACCAAACATGGCCTTAAGATGCAATTGGAAATGGTGACAGACTTTGAGGCTGCCCAAATCAAACTTGCAGAAACATCAGAGGCTGAGCTCCAGTGCATACACCTCTGATCAATGGCCAGTGACCAATGGTCGTTGACTATTTTTGTTCATATATCTTTCCTTCCTTTTTGTCAAAGTTAAAATTCACTCGTGTTAATTGGTATGGAAAAGATGGTGAAACAGATAATAAATCATCAACTCAGGCTCAGTTTGGCCTCATTTGTAGAGTTCTTAGGAGAAGGGCATTTGAATGGTTGATAAAGAAAATTAGGTGACACCTGAAGGACATTTGTGTCTATTCACATGCAACTTAGTGATTGGTTAACGGTAGTTATTAAGTTGGGATATTTTGGAAGTTTAGGTATTGGATTGGCACGTTTTGAAGTTCAAGGACCAAAGTGACAGTAGGCCCAAAGTACAGGGGGGGAGTGGAGATTTAATGGGATTTGGTAACATTTCAAGGAAAATGTTTCCTCGCTCAAAATAAGCTATAATAGGGATAATGACATTTTTATTTTATTTCGGATTAGATCATGATCCAATCCATTTGCATCCCAACCTAATACCACATTTGGTTTGCTACCACATGCTTCATTTTTTCAAGTCTTACTTGTTCTAGGAAAGAATGAATAACATGAGAGTGTTTGATTACAAAATTATTACCATAGGCCTCATTCATTTTAAAATAAAAAATAAATGCATTGCACAAAAATTAAGATAAATTGCAGCACAAAAAAAAAAAACGCCACGCTCCATGTTGTTCATTTTCATTCTTCAAAGAAGCTCTATGCCAACAGCATAGATATTTATCAGCAAATGACTAGTGGTCTTTGTTTGTCAACTACTTCTATCGTGAAAACTTATGCCAATGGACAATTACTACTGGCCATTTGTCGATTGAAATCTAAGCCAGCGGTTTATGACTATTGGTACACAAAGCTTCTTTGAAAAATGAAAATAGTTAATATGAAACACAACTATATGACGTTTCACTTTATTTTATGACTTTCTTAATGTATTATTTTTATCAAATATACTATTATAAATTTGATGAAATTACTAGGCATTTTGTACTTGTTCATGTTATTAATTTTATTTTTAATTTTACAATTTTACAATTTTACAATTTAATTTCTATTTAGAAGTTCTAAGCTCTTTTCTTTATTTGCACAATTGCCTATTCAATTTAGCAAACTAATTTCCTTTCAAATAGTTTTAAATAGATGCTAATTTCTTCATTTAAATTTTCTTTTATATTTTCTCTATGCAACCATATGCAAAAGCTTTTCTAGTTTCTTATCCTGTTTCCTTTTTACTAGAGAATGACCCCCATAGTAAGTACAAGTTAATATTCTGATATATTTTTTTTATTTATGTATTCTGATAAACCAGTATCATAAACATGTAAATCAATCATGTGGAATTTATCAAAATTTATAGATGTGTTTTGATTGGCCAAAACACACCTATAAATTTTATTTTTATATATCAATATATCATTATATATATATATATATACTCAAAAAAAACATATACCTATATAATAATTTAGTTGATGAAGAAAATGAATAAAAATAAAATTTATAACCAAACAAATTTAAAATTTATTCTCATTCTTTCCCCACAAAAGTATTTGGCTCCTAACAACATTTTCTCATTCTGCTTATTTCTACCCATTTTTGTGAATTCTAGAATATTATTATTGGAAAGAATGAATAAGAATGAGAGTTGATGACCTAAGATAACCACAAAAGGAACATCAATGAGATGAGGTAGTTGCTCATACTAAAAAATGAGAATGACCAAATCATTATTTAAAAAAAAGGTATAGTACAAGCTTCTCACCGATTCATTATTAAGCAGACTTCACTTTTTAACATCATATGCTTTCAGCTCATAAAGACCACCAATGATTGCTGCAATGGGCATACCTACTAAGGTATTCCACTAAGAGACCCAAGATATGAATCCAAATATCAATCCTTAACGGTTTATAGGAAGAAGGAACTCCATTCAAACTGCATTTCTAATAAACAATAAAGTTTTCATAAAAAAGTTCATGATCTATTCTCCACAAGTAGGGGCGGCCACGAGGTGAGCTTTTTACAAGTTATTCGAGTTCAGTTCGTGAAAAGTTTGATTCAGCTCAGTTTAAACTGAACTTCAAGCTGAGCTCGAGCCTGATATATAGGCTCGTTTGCTAATCGAGCTGAGCTCGAGCCTAGTGAAGCTCGGCTCGTGAGGCTCACGAGCCTAGTATAATAAATAATTTTTTTTATTATATACATACATACATATACAAATAAATATATATAATAAATAATTTTTATTTTATATAATAATATTTTATATATAATATTATTATTTTTATGTATAATAGTAAATAATTTTTATAATTCTTAATTTTTTGTATGTAAAATAAAAAAATATTTATATATATATATTTAAAAAAAATTGGTTTACAGTCGAGCTCGAGCCGATCCGAGCTCGAACTTGCGATCTTTGAACTGAGCCAAGCTCGAGCCCATGTTTCTAACTCGACTCGAGCTTGAGCCTAATACAGTTTCAGCGAGCCGAGCTTGAATAGCCAAGTATTCAGCTCGGCTCAGCTCGAATCCACCCCTATCTACTCTAAAATTGAACCTAACAAGACAAGAATCATTATACAAATCACCAATGTAATTTGGGTCCTTAATTAATACCCCAGGACTTGAGACTTTTTCATCAATCAAAACCCTCATCACCAAATACCTTCTCCAATCAAACGGGCTATTGATATCCTCCTCTTTTCGAATGGTTCTTTGCCCGTCCAGATCCAAAATATTCTCAAAGCTTTTTATCAAGTCTTTATTACTACTCTGCACTTCCAAACGGACCACTGCAACCTTCCATAGTAAACTACACCTTCGATTTCAAGTAAAAGGCACAAGGTCAAAGAAACTCATACTAATAGGCAAAGAGGAAGAAAAGAATATGAATTTATCAACGCCATCTTAACTTTTTCAGATTATTACTTATATATGGGTGTCCCTCTTCACTGCAATGGAAACAAATTTGTGAAAGTTTATCATTCTTAAAACTTTTTGGGTGGCATTATTCTCGTTCACAGCCTTTGAATTCTGTTTGAAAATTCTCTTTAGGAGCTTATATTTAAAATTGTATTTCTGTTTGGAATATATATATTTTTTCTATTTTGGATTATTTGATCATTTTGGTTGAACTCAATATTGTCGATTTGTGCCTGAAATTCTTGTTTGCAGCCTGTTTCATGATCCAACTCAATGTTTGTGAAGAAAATCCCCAAGAAAAATTTTCATTGAGGTCTATGATGGATGCAGAGGACTTGGGTTGTCTTGCCTGTTCTCCCTTAATTTGATGATTCTAACATGAATATGTATTGTTGGATTTTCTCATATACGTATTCCATTGTATTAGGCACGAACAGAAGAGTGAGAATGAGTGCTTCAGATGTATTGGGGTTTAGGGAGTTAGGGTGGTGTGTGTGTGTGTGAGAGAGAGAGAGAGAGAAGTTGCTCAATCTTATATCCTCCATTATAGTTTTCTTTAGTTGATTTTTGCTCTTCCTTCGTTGTAGACGTAGGCCAAAGGTTGAACCATGTAAATCTGTGTTTTGTTTTTTCTTTTTTTTTTTTTCTCTTATCTTGCTTTTCATATCTCTACTTTGCTTTATTTTGTTGTGCCATTTTCTGGGTTTCGTGCAATAAAAAAGGAGATGAATTAAGAATTCCCAAGGTACTTTGTTTCCTTATAATAAATAGAATTTATTTTGGAAATAAATTTCTTGATTAAATATCTCCCTCTTTCCTTGACAAAGATTATATAGGTTAAACAAAAGGCTTCCAAAAAGAATACCTAGAACATAATAGCATAAAGAGCTATGTTTTACAAGATTTGCACCAGTCAAGTGTGGTGAGGAATTAATGTTTCTTGCACTCTAATATCTACCTTATTAATAGACATTTTTTGGTAAAATTCATTATGGAAGCTGAGATGAGTGCTATTTGGAAAGCTCTTTGTCTTGCCAAGGACAAGCAATGGAAATCGATTCTTGTGATGTCTGATTCTAAGAATGCAATTAAGCCTCTTTAATTCCTTGGAAATATCAAGTCTAGTAGATAGAATCTGTATTGTCAAAAGGCTTTTGGTTTCTGTGTCATTTAATTACATTCCTAGAGATAAAAACAGGGCTGCCCATATGTTGGCCCAGAAGGCTAAATCTTTTGATGAGGATTGTATTTAGTGGGAAAGTCCTCTGTTTGTATAGAACATTTCGTTTCTTCTCTTTGTTAGTGGCTCTTTTATTTACCTTTCAAAAAAAATAAAAATAAAAGCAGAAGATAAGGTGCTTTGTATAGTCATTAGTCAAGTGAATTTTCTTTCTAGCGTACAGTTAATAAGAGCAAATAAGCCAATTTGACCAATTTGAGTCATGAGCCACCTAGTTGAAACTATTAGATACAAGAGTAACCAAGTGAAAAAAAAAAAAAAAAAGATTTAAGGCAATCTATGATGAAAGAATTAATTTTCCATGGAGCTGAGGCAGCATTGATAAACAGAAGTTGGGTGGTCTCCCTAGAATCTTCCTTAATAATGATGGTGAAGCATGAAAGAATCAATTCCTCCATTGCCCTATCTCTTCCTGGTCATCACCCCCCTCACCCCCCTTTGGCACTTTGATCAATTTCACTGCAAAGAAGACATGTAGAAAAGGACCCCTGCAATACAAAACCAATAAACTGGAAAAAAAATGGATTGTTTTGTGCAAGAATTTTTTAGACTTGTGAAAACTGGAATTTGCACTTCTGGAGGTATCCATGATGGTCAAGTAACTCGTGCAATCCTAAGGATGAGCATGCAAAATGTCAAAACTGAAGGATAATTTTGAATTTAGACAACGGTTGAAGAGAGTTTTAGTTTCTAGAGGACAACTTGACTCTTCTCTGCAAAAAGGACCATTTAGATCACTGTGAGACACTTCAAGCAAGTATAATTAAGGCACCTACTGGGCCAATTTGGCAGCAACACAAGCCAATTTGGAAGCTTTGCATCTTTTAACCTTCACTGATGTAACAAAGCCCCAAAACATAATGGCTTTCCAGTTTCCACCATGTTTGTGCCACCTTAAAAGGTATGATTGAAACAAGTCAAGAACTATACTTTTTATTTTGAAGATCCTGTCGAACCTATCCTGTCATGTACTAATTTGACTTCTAGATAAACTGAAAAGAAAAGAAAAACACACAAAATATTATAGCCCACAATTAAAAAGATAGAATTTAGACCAAGAAGAAAAGAGGCATGCATAAATACATACAACTATCACATGCATCCAAGCATTATGGGGATCTATTCATGCATACATGATTTGTGCTTTTAAAGCCCAAAAGCATAAAACCCCGATTTCAGGTTTTATGCCTTGGCTTCAGATTTTAATGTTTTCAAAAAATAACTCTTACCAAACGATCAGAACACCTCTTTGGCTCAGTTTTGTTTTCCACAGCCCAACACTCAAAAGCAAAAGCTTATCCAAACAAAGCCTTAATTAATGAATACTTTGAATGTGATAGGCAAGAATAAAGAAAAAGAACATCAAAACATTATTATATTTCTATAATAACATTTAAAATGTACAACCACAGTGTCCAACTCAAAAGATATATGCATTGGAAAATATGGGATTGCCATACAAAGAAATTTCTAAGAATGATGACACTGGTAATTTGGATTGAAGCTCATAACTCAAACAGATAAATTCTTTCATTCACTTTGATTAAAAAATCCATCTAGAAGTTTGATGCTTCATTTCTCCAATCCAAAAGTATGATGATTTTTTTTGACAAATATAATCCTTATGAAATTCCAGATTCAAGATCAAACGGCACTCAAGTTTGGGAGAGAGAGAGAGTCTCAATTAGAAATGCATTGGAAGCCTCCACAAATGGCTAACCATATCACGAATAAAACTAAACATACAACGGCATCGATTACAATTACAATAAAAACTTGGCGCCACCACATCCTCTCAGCATGGTGAGAACTTGTCCTAATCCTCATAGAACTAGAACCCTTTTGTACTGAAATAGAAGATACCACCTTGCCTTGATGATTTGGTTCAGAAGCTGTCACACTAACCTTAATTCCCCTATCTGTGGACCTCCGGTGCTCCTCATGATCAGTTTCTCGGACATCAATTGCCCGATCCTTCATTTTCTTCTTTTCTTGCCTGTTAGGCTTCCCTAATAATGGGGCCTTAGGAGTTGCAACTTCAATTTGGGCATCACTGGTGCATTCAGGCGTTGGTGATGTAACTGGCTGATGATGATATGGGTGAATCTCTGGCGTCCGAGTACCATCAGATTGAGATTCTTGCTCCAATGAGTTTGGTTGGGAGACATTCTCCAAGGAGGATATCAAGCGACGGATAACTGGAACGAGTTGTTCTTGGAGACAAACAGCATCCAACCCAGAAAAACTACCCCTTGAGCCCTTCCTTGAACCTTCCCGAACTTTCTTGAACTCATCCCTCACATGTTCTAAGAACTGAAGAATACCTGGATTTTGAAGGCCCTCGTCTACTATTGTAAAGTATATGTGCTCATCTTCCATCAAGAACCCAAAAGTCTTTTTTCCCATGGTCTCAAAATACCAACTGTGGAAGGGTGGAGTTTTTTCCAAGCACAAAGCAGCTAAGTTCTCGATCTCATGGTCGCCACAACTATAGGAATAGAGAATCTCATTTCCCTTGGAGACACTACAGTAATAAACCGTGTTCTGAATGGATCCCATTGACCTTTAGAAACCAATTTCCTTGGCAAGAAACAAATTCCAGAAACCCAACTTGAACGTTGTTAAATGCTAATAAGAAGACGGCCTTGGAGTCATCAGAAAAGAATCTTGGGGTTGGCATGAAATTCTTTTAACTATACCCAACAACCAATCCATGTCCTAAGATTTTAGGGTATCACAATCTGGAAAAAGATAAACCCAATCAATCGTTCAAGCACTGAGACAAGCATCAAATACAATTCAATCAATTCATCAGTAACGGCATCAATGACCTCCAAAAAATACCAGCAAAATTCCAGTACGATAAATTCGAAATCAAGAATAACTTCCAAAAGGCACCAACAAAACTCCACTCCAGCAACCTCAAAATCAAGAAAGTTGACCAACATAATTGTTTAGGGTTTCATAATCCCTAAATCAAAAGGTCAATTTTCCGCCAGTCGCATCAAATCTATATCCCAATAACACGAAGAACAGATTCGTTCCTCACCAACAGCTTTTAGATTTCAAAATTCAACGAATACCCAATAAATTCCTCTTTGAATCTGTCAAAACAAGAGCTAAAAGAAAGAAAAACAGATATTCCTCAGAATGAATCCTCTGTTTACGAGAGAAATTTAACAGAATTTCAGTCCCCCCCAATCAAGAAACAGAAATCACCAATCAAGAAACTTGGATTCCAGAATCTAGGAAATAAACATTGAACGAGGAAATCCATCCAACACATATATTTACGCCATTAGAGATAATAATTCGACATACGGTAATACCTGCAATAAATATTCCCCGTGAGACTCCATCACCAGCCAAAGATCGTTGATGCCATTAAAATAGCAGAGCTGGATTTTACATAGTTTCCAATCAAGATGGATTGAAATCGGAGGAGGAAACGAAGACCCACAAGGAAAAGGAGGAGAATCCCTCAATTTCAAACGCTTTACCCCTCGGTCGCAACCATATGAGCTCTGGGTCCTACAGCCAAGGCATGGGACCACGGGGTTCTGTTACGGGACTATTCCACCACTCTCCATCCTATCATCATCCTAACTGTTTACGCTTTTATATACAACTTAGATGAAATGATCCCAATCAGACGGTATCTATCTCCTCAGTATCCAGAATCACCGCGTCTCTCTGTGTAGCAGGAAACTAACGATCAGGAAGGTAGATCTTATCTGGGGGTGCAGATTCCAATTCAACGGTTATTGAATGGTTACTGCGGGTCCCACCTAATCTGTTACTGATTCAGTAGATGATGCCCTAAAATAAAATAAAAAAAGAAAAAAATGTATTATTTAGTAACCAATTAGGTTTTGACCTATTTTAAGTGGACGACGTTGGCCGCCCCGCCAATCTTTCGTAGCCAAAACGTATCTGTCATTTTTCTTTTATCTTTTATATTTCTTCTTTTTTTTGATAAATTTCTGAAACCTCGATCTCCTTTGTTAAAATCCTCTAAGAAGAGATATAAAATGTCTAAAATATTCATAAAATCACTAGTAAGACTGATTTTTACGTGAAAAAACAACACAAACTTTATGAATAATAAAAGAAAGACAGTTCAAAGTTGCAGTTTTATCTTTGAGCAATTGATGTGAAGGATAAATTTGGAAAATAAATCAATTAAAAAAAAGAGATTGAAAGGGCTTGGGGCAATGATTGATATGAAGGCTCAGTTTAGAAGGAGTACAAATGCAAATTTGTAGAGTGTACCAAACTGAGCCAAAGGGGAAATTTGGAAAATAAATATTTTGGTGAAAAGTAATTATATGGGTATTTTGGACATTTTAATGCCTCTTGTAAGAGGATTCTTACATAAGGGGTCTACTTGCAACAACGCTTAAAAGCTTCATGGGAAGTTTCAACATATTACCCTTTTTTTACTGCAGTGGAAGGGATGGCTATGGCTAGTGCAATCACTGGTCAGTCCACCCCCAAAAATTTGTGAAGGTGTAGGGCTGAAAAGGATCAAATCAAATTGGATATGGGTAGATCAAAATTTGATTGTTTATATTCGAATTCAAATCAGATCATATTTGATATAGACTTTATATGGAATTCTGATTGCCATCATTGCCATCAGATAAATTACATTAAAAATTACATTAAAAATTATCAAAATATTATATATTATTAATAAAATAAATATTGTATTTCATCAACAAAATCAAGTAAAAATAACTTGCATGCAACTGGAACACATCACAATTTAGTAACAACACATTGCTGTCCACATTTATCCAGTTGCACATTAGGAATATTGGCAATATAAAGTACAAGAGATGTTTCCAATGTGGGGCTGGATGAACGTAGCCAGCAATGTGTTGTGGTTAGCAGATGCGGATTCGACAAAGAGATATTGGTGCTGTTTGTCAAATCTTTTTAAAAACATCTTCTAGTAGTCCAAATGGCCAAAAAAGCATATTAAACTTTTGGGGTCTTGTCTTTAAAGACAAAGACTGTTTGGTAAGTGTCTTGGTCTATTGGGCTTTTAAAAACACATTTAGAGGCTATATATCATGCAGAAAGACCAGAAAGTTTCATTTGAAACTTCTTGAAATTTGGTGCTTTGGTCTTTTGGGGTTTTTTGCGCATGTGTCTTTTCATCTTTTGGGCTTTTGGTTACCAAACGGAAAAAGATTGATTTTCAGTTTTTCAAACTTATCAAATCCTAGAAGACTGCAGGAAAAGACTTGCCAAACTCCGCCATTGTTTGCAACCCTAACAAAGGCAAAACATGTTCAAGGTTCCATCTATCTTGATTCTTGTTTAATTTGATTGGATCTTCTGCACGTTTTCATGTGTTTTTAGTATTTTCAAATACTCCTATACATTCAATCTATGAAAAGGGTCCCATTGCATGTAACAATTTCTATGATGCCAGAAGAGTATGATGATAGAAGAACTTTGACCAACCAGAACTTCCACCCTCTTGGTGAATTTTGGTGACAAAGGAGAAAGTGGATAGAGATGGCAATGGGCGGGTTCGAAGATGGTTTTGTTGTAAATTCTATATCTTTCCTGCCAATGTTAAAAACCATTTTTTTAAGGTTTTTCAAGAAACACCTTTTTTTACATGTTAATATTATTAAAATCGATCATCTATTAAAATCTCAAAGGAAAAAAAATAAAATAAAAAAATGTTTGATAGCATTCAAACACCATAGATGCATGTTCATGTGTACTAGGTGTATTGATACTTTGAACCTTTTCCTCCCCAAACCTCCCAACCCGTATCCTTTCCAAAAGCTGTGGGTTGGACTTTCATAATCCAAACCCTCCCCAACTACGCCAACCCTACCCTCTTCACATTTGAGGGTGGGGCAGGTCAAGTCAAAGCCCGCATCTAATTTCCTATTATTTCATGTTATTTATAAGCAATAAACAAGTAAAATAGTATGATCAAACATCAAAGTTCTAATTATTTGATTGAAACATGTAAAAAAACATAAACTTTCAATTATAGTTCAAAACATTATTAAATTCAACTATAATATTAAGTTCATATACTCTATCCATATTCCTATGAATTGTAAAATTCCAAAACCCATTCCCATTCCAAAATTTGGTTTTCAAAAAAAGACCTGCCGCATCGGGGGTGGGTACTTGTTAGGTAGGGTGGAAATTGCGACAATTGAAAATTTTATAAATAACAAGGGGATTGTGGGTTGTAAATTAAAAGTTTGAACTTTGAACATCTAATTGTATTGGGTGTAAAAATCTTTTCTTACGTAGGTTGTACAGAATATAATAATATAAACATAAAATATAATAATTAATATAATTTAAGAAAAGAGATGAGGATAAAATGAATAATTGAATAAATAACAAGGGTATTTTAGATATGTAAAGTTGGAACATCAACTAAAGTTGGGAGGTGAAACCTTCTAAGAGTTGGGTGGTTACCTATAATATCGATTTGATAGGCTATTGGTTTGTAGGTATCATATATAGTCAAGTGATGGGTGGCTCAATTGGTATGTTAGTTGGTTGATGGGCATAGTATAATATTTTACTATATATATATATATATATGTAACAGTAGTATGTATCGCTAGGAATGGCAATTTCTACCCTACCATCCCAATGGGGAGGGTTTAGTCTTAAAAATGAATTTTGGAATAGGGAATTTTAGGATTTCACAACCTATATGAGTAATTGAGTATGGGTACAGTGCTGGATTTTAAGATTATGAATGTAATAATATTTTGAATTCTATGTAAAGGATAATTGATCATTTATGTTTTTTTACACATTTAATTAAATAATTGGAAATTTTGATGCATGTTCATGCTATTTTAGTTGCTTATTATTTATATAATAGGAAATTAGATGTGGGTTCTAGATCAATCTGTCAATCCGACCCACCTCACTCTCAAATGCAGGGAGGGTTTTACATTTTCATGTACGGGGAGGGTTTGAATTCTAAAAATCCAACCCACTAGGGGTTTTGGAGAGGATACGAGCTGGGAGGTCTAGGGAGGTGGGTAGGGTCTAGAATCTACAAAACCCTCCTCAAACCCTCCCCATTGCCATCCCTATGTATGGCATGTATATATCCATATATGGTATTTATGATATTTTACCAAATAGTTATGGCATGTATATATTAATATATACACAATAATTTATAATTATAATTTTTTGTAATTATGAATATAAAGTTCAATTAAAAATTTTAATTCATACAAGCCGGCTTAGGTGTCTGGCCCAAGATCGAGCCTAGACATGTAATATTAGGCCCAAGGTACGGACTAGGTTGAACCCATGCTGGTCTTAATGTTGTTGATACCTTGTAAAAAACTAGCTTGGCCCAACCCGTGGTCATCCCTACTAAACCACTCAAGGGCTGGAGAAAGGCGCAAGAAAAAGTGCAGGGAAATAGCATAGGAACCTTATGTACAAGTTTGGATCTGTTGACCACAACACACTGGCCACATTAATTTTGTTGTTCATTGGAAACACCTATTGTACTTTATGTCATGAGTATTCTCTATGTGTGGCTGGATGAACATGGCAGCAATGTGTTGTGGTTAGCAAATCTGGACTCCTTAAGTACTCCCACAAGTTTCCACTAAGGGGGTGTTCTTTTTCTAGGTTTTGAGAGGGGGGAAAGTTGGTCAATGGGATTTTGATTCCCATTGACCAAGAATCCCATGTTCTTTTTTCAGATTTATGTGGGGATCAGGGAAAGTTTATTTTTCCGGGTAAGTGATACCCATCTCCTAGGTGGATAAATAACTTTCTCACCTGTGGGGAAAATTGCCAACACGAATGGAAAAAAAACGTCCTTTTTAATAATGGAATTTTATGACTAAAATGGTCATATACTTATTTACATGGGAAAAAAAAGAATATGGGTAAATGCACTTACCCGGGTAAGTCTTTCCTAGAAAACACTTAACCGGGTAAGTACATTTACCTAGATAAATAACTTACCGAAAAGTGAACGGGCCTAAATACAAATGCCAATGATGGCTTGTGTAGTTCAAAACCCAATTGCCAACATTGCTAAACCATTTAAGGTTTGCTCTCTACTAATGGACAAAACCATTGAATTATTTATAGTCCTTGAATTTAATTTCAAGCATATATATATATATCATGCTTGAAGGAGATGCTCTAGAAATAACTTCTCATAGATGATCCATATCTTCTTGGTAGATGACTCCATGTTTTGGAGTGCTAGCTTTTTGGTCCAAATGGGCTTATGAAAAAGATGCTTTTTTGGATTGAACTTTTTGATAAAGCACTTGTTTAGTGTTTAGTTGTTCACCAGTTTTTTTTTTCTCTTTTTTTGTGTTCAAAACAGCTTTTCACACATGTAAAAAGACAAATGAATATTTTCTATTTTTAAACATGATTTTTTTAATGCAAAAAGCTTGTTTTTAGCTTTTTTGTCAAACAATTTTTTGATTGGCTTTCTATTTAAAAGCCCAAGTCAAGTTCCCTAATGTTCCACTGTGGGACAAGGCTTAAAGAAAAAAAAAACAAGACAAAACAAGAGTTTTGGTGGAAATTTTAAAACCATTTTTCAATATGCATGTGTAGGTATAATCTATTATGCAATTAATCAATCAAATACCCATTAGGTTTAATCTCTAATGAGAATAAAATCCAACAAGTATTGCTTCAAGGAAATTGTCTTGTTGGTCCTGTTATATCTAAGCCTTTAAACATCTCTTTCTCTTTTGTGCGCTTTGGCTAATGATTGCATTGCATTTCGCTGCTATGTTGGGTTTCACTTCCAACCAAGAGTAGTTAGGACATTGCCCTTTTCCCCTTTCGTTATTAGATGTGTTGTCTGTTGACATTAGTAGCTCTATGTTCATAGCTAGTTAGTTAGTTTCAGTTCTATCTGCTGGTTTGTTGTCATTTGTATGTCTCATTTTTCTCTATCGTTATTCTTTTGGTTAATGGAATATCCTTTTTACCCAAAAACGGTACAAAATACTATGATAAATGACTATAGAATCTCCTTGTTTATGAATGTTGCTAAATATCTTGGTCTAGCAGTTATTGTTGAATGGTCAAGAAGGGAACCTTTAGGCTCCGTTTGGGAAGATTGAAAATTACAAATTTTGTTATTTTCATAAACCTTGCATATTTGTATTTGTATTTGTACTTAGTGAGTACAATAGCAACCATAAACCATTTCCCTAGTAGTCCTTTGAAGCTGGGAAACTCGTTGAACATTGCCCAATTGAAGAAACTGTGCTGATTCCCCATTATTAGTACTTGAACAACTTGAAAAAAGATGGGAATGAACCCTAGACTCTAATTTGGGGATTCGAAGGGAGGAAAAAGTCCTCATTTTTTCGCTCTGCATAGCAATGGAAGACATGACAAGAGAAGTATACAAGGTGTCAATCTATTTCATTCTTTCATCTTCCTCTTTGTAACTTGTTTCTCTCTCTATCTGCACATATTACCAATCACTCATTCATGTTAACAACATAACCACTCTAAGATGAAGATATTTGAGGCAAAGGAAGCATAGAAAAAGGTAGCATAATAAGGCTATTGGTGGAGAAAGAAGGGGAAGATATCTATAGGAAGACTGGATTCATAGGCTTGATTTTTAGAGGTCGATTAGGGTATGTTGTTGTTTTTAATGGGTTTTAGATATTAATTTCTTGTTCACTTTGCAATTCAATTTTTTTATTAGAATTAAATGGTCGAATTCGAATCTAATCAAATATCTGATTGTTTTGTGGAAGTCAAGTTCAGTTACATATTTTATTTATTCGACAGATATCAAATTGAATTCAAATAAATGTTTACATAATCAAATTCGAATTCAAATACATCCTGATCTGATTCAAATTCACTTTGTTTATACCCCTACTTGTAATTTCATGGGCAAAGAAAGCTGGCCGAAAGCAGTCCCTTTCATTGTCATGAAAACCTTATCTTAGAACTAAAGGGGGAGGAACTAGCCATTGACAATTTGACATATTAAGAATCACCTCCATAATGTGAAACTGGAATTTGTTTCCTTCTTGGAGACACAAATGTAATGGGCTGAAATCTATGAAAATATTGAATCAATTTGATAGTTACATCTTTCATGTTGTGCCATCTAATGGGTTGTGAGGAAATTAATGGTTGGGCTTGAATTCTCATATTAATCTCTCTTTTGTTTATAGTTCCCAACATATCTATACATCATTCTTGGAAGAATTGATAATGCTTCTCCAAGTTGTTTCTAGGATAATCTATCACAGAAAAAAAGGAAAAAAGTTGTATCTTGGATATTTGCATCTTTATATGGCCATCCTCGATGGTAGTTTTGTGAAAGGATGTTTGGCAAATGGTTATTGATTATAACAATTTGTCATGGTGAGTTCGGCTTCAGTCCGTGTAAGCTTATGCTCACATTGTTTGAACAATCTCTTGTAACATTGTATTGGGAATATCTCCTCATGAAATAAAACATATACGTACAGAGATCTTCATAATGAAAAGCTATAAAGGTTGTTCAAATGGGTGTTGCAATAAGGAGTAGGTATGAGAAAGATGAAGGATAGAATGTCCATATATACCATAAGGAGTAGGAATGGCTTAGGGAGGCTAATTATAAGAAGTTGTGCAAACAGCATGGTATGCATGGTTCAGATGGAGAAGGAGGTGTGGCACTAAGGATAAAGAAGGTACAGAGTTCTCTGATCGATTTGTTGGAACAAGAGAGTTCTTGGCAATATGTTTTCTCAAATGCAGGCTATCCACACCGAAATAAATGTTCTTCAGCAGCAATTACCTTCAAATAACATCTGGTAGAGAATCTCAGATCTGACTGTCTACATCTCTTGAGGAGTTGCAGCTTCTAGAAGCAATTAATTGTCCTGTGAGTTATGGCTACGTAAGGTATTTCTACCCTCCATTATAGGTGTTGGTATGTTATTGATGGTGTTTGTCATCGAGATGACACTTGGGGGGGTGGCTTTCTTCTTTTGGATTTTGAGAGGGGGAAAGTTGGTCAATGGGATTTTGATTACCATTGAACCAAGAAATCCATGTTCTTTGTTCAGATTTATGTGGGGATTAGGAAAAGTTTATTTTCCTAGGTAAGTGATACCCCTCTCCTAGGTGGGTAAATAACTTTCTCAACTAGGGAGTAAGTTGCAAACACTTGAATGGAACAAAAATTCCCCTTTTAATAATGGATTTTCATGACTAAAATGATTATTGCCTTATTTACATGAAAAATAAAAGAACACGGGTAAATGCATTTACCCGGGTAAATCTTTATTGGGAAACACTTACCCAGGTAAGTGCATTTACCCAGATAAGTAACTTATTGACAAGCGAACAGGGCCTTGGTGTTATGATGTTGTTTTAAAATTACATTTATCAAATAAAAGTTTCATGTATCAATTGTCATAGATTTGTATTAAGTATGCATTGAAACACTGAATTAATAGAAAAAAAATTAAGTACAAAAATGCTGAAATTAAGTAGGCATATTTTTTTAAAAAGAAAAAAATGTCTATACTGGTAGTCAGGTCCTCGGCGTAGCCTTAGATAAGAACAAAGGTGGCGGTTGTTATCCGCTAGCTTAACTATAAACAAGATCAAAGTTGGGCTCACATAGGACCTAAGGTGGTGGTCAATGTCTGTTGGCTTAGCTTTTAACAACAAAATTCAATAGTTACATATGACCTAGGGCGGCGGTCCAGATTACCGCTGAAAAAAATGGGAGAAGTATACTGCAACCCAATGGAGAATTCTGAAATTACAACCCCCCATAGTCTACTTGTAGGCCCCCCTATAAATTGCATCCTGCCTGTGGATTTGGCATCAATCCATGGTCAAGATTCATCCCCCTGTGCGGTAGGACTAAGAATTCTGAGCTGGGCTAATCAATCATTCTCCCAAAAAAAATTGAGATGTTTTGTAGTCACTAAGGCAATCACTAAGGTGGTGGTAATTAGGCTAAGCCAGCAGTACCGCCTCTTTGGGCAATGAGACTAAGGCGGCAGTCTTTTTTACCTAAGCCGATGGTGTTAAGGTATAATCTGGTTCTTGTAATGAATGATATTAAAGAATTGTTTGTCAATTATTATAAGGAATTGTTCCACAATACAAATCCAACTGATTTCTGTTTCTTGATTGGGGGGGACTGAAATTCTGTTAAATTTCTCTCGTAAACAGAGGATTCATTCTGAGGAATATCTGTTTTTCTTTCTTTTGGCTCTTGTTTTGACAGATTCAAAGAGGAATTTATTGGGTATTCGTTGAATTTTGAAATCTAAAAGCTGTTGGTGAGGAACGAATCTGTTCTTCGTGTTATTGGGATATAGATTTGATGCGACTGGCGGAAAATTGACCTTTTGATTTAGGGATTATGAAACCCTAAACAATTATGTTGGTCAACTTTCTTGATTTTGAGGTTGCTGGAGTGGAGTTTTGTTGGTGCCTTTTGGAAGTTATTCTTGATTTTGAGTTTATCGTACTGGAATTTTGCTGGTATTTTTTGGAGGTCATTGATGCCGTTACTGATGAATTGATTGAATTGTATTTGATGCTTGTCTCAGTGCTTGAACGATTGATTGGGTTTATCTTTTTCCAGATTGTGATACCCTAAAATCTTAGGACATGGATTGGTTGTTGGGTATAGTTAAAAGAATTTCATGCCAACCCCAAGATTCTTTTCTGATGACTCCAAGGCCGTCTTCTTATTAGCATTTAACAACGTTCAAGTTGGGTTTCTGGAATTTGTTTCTTGCCAAGGAAATTGGTTTCTAAAGGTCAATGGGATCCATTCAGAACACGGTTTATTACTGTAGTGTCTCCAAGGGGAATGAGATTCTCTATTCCTATAGTTGTGGCAACCATGAGATCGAGAACTTAGCTGCTTTGTGCTTGGAGAAAACTCCACCCTTCCACAGTTGGTATTTTGAGACCATGGGAAAAAAGACTTTTGGGTTCTTGATGGAAGATGAGCACGTATACTTTACAATAGTAGACGAGGGCCTTCAAAATCCAGGTATTCTTTAGTTCTTAGAACATGTGAGGGATGAGTTCAAGAAAGTTCGGGAAGGTTCAAGGAAGGGCTCAAGGGGTAGTTTTTCTGGGTTGGATGCTGTTTGTCTCCAAGAACAACTCGTTCCAATTATCCATCGCTTGATATCCTCCTTGGAGAATGTCTCCCGACCTAGGCGTCCGAACCATCCAACAATTTAATCGTTTTTTACTTTTTTTACTTTTTTTTTTATTTTTTTTGTTAAAAGGGGCCATCCATTCAGTTCAAATTGTTGGACTGTTCGACCTGGAAACCAAACCCTTGACTGGTTCATTGTCTGGTTTGGTTTTAAAAAGCTTTGTCTGTTGTATGTCAATAGACTTGTACGAAGCTCCGAGCTCGATGATATGCCTCTATACTGTTCTACCTAGCTTTTTGGTCTTAAATTACATCTAACATTCATGTGTGGGTTGTTAGTCTATTTAATGGTGAATGTATTTGATTGTGACAAACTTTCACATCCTAATAAACATGTCACTATTTAGACCCATAAGTTTTTGTAATGTGACTTTTAAAATTTTTCTAAGATATTGGCTAATAGGCATAAGGTTATATCACAAGGTGATTAACCTTACCATTTATCAACCTCTAATTATACAATAGAATTTTAGGAAGAATGATGATGATTTCCTACCTTTCTTTTTTGTTGCAATGATTTACCATGTTTGTATCATCAAAAACCAACATGATGATAAGGAAGGTGAAAATCTTTGAACCAAAATGGATAATGGGAGGATTAATGCAAAGGGAAGAAGTAGGCCTAAATCCATGAAAAAATAGGTGGTGTTTGGTGCATCTTTTCAGCACATCTTTTGGTCTATAGAAAGCTCTCGAGACCAAAAAATTGTCTTTTACGATTTGGTATCGCATAGACCGGAAGATGTGAAGATGTGAAGACAAGCGAGCAGAAAGATGGAAAGAACGAAAATCTTGAAGCTTTAAATGAAGCTTTTGGTCTTTTCATGTTGAAAATAACATTCGTATCTGTTTTTAATAGCTTGATAGACCATGACATGATCCAGACCATTTTGATCTTTAAAGACAAGACCCCAATATCTCAATGTGTCTTTTTGTCTACTAGGTTATTGAAAGATCTACCTAGAAAGGCTTGACAAACAGCCCCACTGAAACTGAGGTGGCAAGGGAAGTAAATTCAATGGATGCTTACTACCGTAATACCGTTGACTTATGAAAGGGTGGTGCATGACCCCTTTATACCAATGGAGTTGGGTGTAGATCTTAAAAGGAAGTGAGTTGTTCATGAAAACATAGACTTAGATCCATGGTTTTCAAAACCGGACTAGACATATGGTCAGATCGGAAAAATCGGGAACCAGTCAGGTGTTCCATTTTACCCCAGAACCGTTATTTTACCAAAAATTGTTTATTTGGTCAGCAAACCATTGACCCGAGTGGTCGAACCATTCAAACTATCCAACGGTTTTGGTCGTTTTTTATTTTTCTAATTTTTTTATTTTTTGTCAGTACGGGCCATCCGTTTGGTTTGAATGGTTGGACTTTTTGACCCAGGAGCCGGACCCCTGACTAGTTCGTTATCCGATTCAGTTTTAAAAACCTTGCTTAGATCCATTCAAAATACTTTTATAGCCTCAAGCTGTGAGTGCACGTGTGCATGCCTAAAGAAAAAAGCGAGATAGAAGAATTGGATCTCAACTCTAAGGTTGCGTTTGGTTTGAAGGAAAATGTAGGGGAAGGTAGGGAAATCTTTACAAAACTTGTATAGGTTTCCCTACCTTTCCTTCAAACCAAACATAACCTAAGTGAACGGGATTCTATATACAAACCTTTTGAGGAGGCTGGGGTGTTGAGCCTAATTGAGATCGGCTTCCATCAGGGAAAACATGTGCCCACACCGTTCTAACAGCCTTTTGCAACCTTGCATTGGGAATATCTTCCCATGAAATAAAGCACACAAGTACGAAGATATTCTCAATGCAAGGCCGTAAAAGCTGCTTGAACGAGCTTTGCCCTGATTGAAGCCAAACTCAGTCTTCTACACCATGCATTGTTTAAAAAATAAATCAAAATCATCTTGTTTGAAAATAGATTGCTTCTTACAACAAAAAGACAAAAAAATTGTCTTCTCAATTGTGTATGTATTTTCTGTTTTCAAAACTAAGAACTATAATTATGTTCTTGAATCTGGTTTAAAAAACATGCTTTCATATGATTATTCAACATCATGTTCCATAAATTATATAATTTTTATACTACAAGTTTTGTTTTTATTTTAAAAGCCAATATTTTGTTTGTTCTAAAAACATGTAATATTTTTTAAACAAAACCAACTTGTTTTTTTCCCTTCGAAAACAAAAATAGAATGCCTCCTTTGTGAGCTCTGAGGGCCAATCTGGCAGTCTATGGGTGGGATGGCCCAAGAATGCTAATGTAGTAGTAGTGTTTAATTTCTAGTTCTAATACTATTTGTGTCAATGGCATCCTATTAAAGAACATCCACAATTTGTTTGGGACCCAATTGAGACATGTTTTCTGATGTCACTGAACCAACCTTACCTCAGTTGGGAGATTTGAATTCAATAAAACTTTGGTGGCCTTCCCCCTCATGGGATTCAAATGCGTCTGTTCAATGCCATGATTTCAAATCGGTGGCCTTCCACATCCTTGAGATCATCTCTTTGAGGCCTATAGTATTAACAATCTTGTTGTGTAATTAAACCCGGGCAATTAGATTATGTTTCCACGAGTCACTTGGAAGTTCATCACCTTCTATCGCCTCAATCAGTTTGGTTTATCATCTAGTAAGCTCTTCCGATACCATGCCTTTCAAGTATCATATATTTTTCTTTTAGGTTGCATTTGGAAACAATGCAAATTCCATTATTGCACTCCGGTCCATAATTGCACATATTTGGAAACATTGTAAAAATACCCCTAAAATTGATGTAAAAATGCAAACATGTCAGGATTTACATCGATCTAGGGGTGAAAAATTACCTCCATTTTTTCGAATTAAAATTTCATGCTCTTGTTTCACGAGGGAAGCAGGTCAAGGGTTTAACCTCATCCACCAGAACAATGGTTTGAATAACAACTATTTTCCTATATCTTCACAGTGTTTGAGATCTGAGAGTCTGATAATCCGTCTGAGTGTTCTAGCATTTGACTATGCACAAGGAAGGGAAGGGAAGGGAAGAAGGGCAATAGAAAATCAGAGACCAGTGTAAGAGGGAAAAATTTTGGATCTATTATGTTTTCAAAATACTTATCTCTTTACCAAGGTTCTAAATTTTGATACGTATCGGGCTGTATTGGGGGCTTCCTGATATGCCCCTATAGGAGGTGTTTCGGGGTTTAACAGGCCTTAAACCAACCCCTCTAAACCAGGTTTTAAAAGAAAACTTAAAAAAAAATGAGCTTCGATACAGACTGATATGCCCCTACCAGAGCGTATGAGACGTATGATATTTTGAATCTTGCTCTTTACAAGTATTAGTATACAATTTTTGGTTGGAAAGTTGGTTCAAGCAAAATAATGCTCTTGATCCGTTATCAATTTTTGTTCGTTATTCTAGGCAGATCAGATGTAAAGCTGCTTTTGAGAAGAAGCCTTTTCAGCCCCTCTCCGTGGTCTCTTCTGCTCAAGCTCAAATGACCGAAATTGAGCAGCACATATCCTCCTCATTGGTTGGTGCAAATATGACTACAACTGAGGTACAAAATGTCAACATCAGATTCTGGTCTAAGCCTCCACCCACAATGGTGAAAGTCAATTTTGATGGAGCCCTCTGTTTCCTCTGGCTGTGTAGGCATTGTAATTAGAGATCACAATGGTTGTTTCTGTTATGGTCGTGCTATGAAGATTCCAGTTGGTAGTCCTGCGTTCATAGAGGCTAGAGCAGCACTTGAAGGGAGACTCACAAACTGTCATCGTCTGTTGGAAGACACTTCAGACCCTCCTTGGCAACTCAGAACTTTGATTGCTGATTGCAAACGTATCATCCATCAATTCCTTCACTGCTCAGTTCAATGGATATCTAGATTGGGGAATAAAGCCACACATCTGATGGCTAAGCATGCTCTATCTATTCCACTGTATACACATGGATTTCCATTCCCCTTTTTTAATTTATATTTTACATACAGGAGCCCAGTGGCAGTTATGCCCGATCTTGCAAGAGCGCTCCTATAAAAGCCCTCAGGGTAGAGGAGAAGCTCTCTCTCTGGAGACCTCAAACCTCTCGAATATAGTGATAAAGCGCGACCTCCACTCTTAGCTTTCGTTTTCTCTCTTTACTCCCCATACACTGTACTAACTTAAGCATCGGAGTATTCCCACTGGGCAACTCCCCAGGAATCCTTCTTCTTCGTCTTCTCAGGTGTTGTCCGTTGCCAACAAGGAGCCAGTCAGCAGCCAGCTAGGAGTGCCCGGATCGTGCCACATCACATACAGTCACACTTTATCCAAAGTCAGAGAGGCCCTGCCCAACTTCTAGTCACACTTTATCAGACAGATCCCTTGGTCGGAGAGCGCCGAGGCCGATGCTCTGTCCAAGTTAGCCAGCACTAAAGACATCACCATGAAAACCATGTACATAGAGGACCTGTCTCGGCCTAGCATTCTCGGGGGGGGGGGGGGGGGGGGGGGGGGGGGGGGGGCAGAAGAGGTCGCTCCTGTCGTTCAAGCAGAGCCGAGCTGGATTGACCCACTCATGAGCTTCTTGTTACACGGGACCCTCCCTACAGAGCGCAATGCAGCCAGAAGGGTGCAACGTCAAGCAACTAAATACGTCATGATAAACGAGCGGCTATACAGGAGATCCTACACACTCCCCTACCTGCGTTGCTTGCGACCTACCGAAGCCGAACTCGTACTCCACGACACTCATGAAGGTCTGTGTGGCGGGCACTTAGGGGGCAGGGCCCTCGCCCAGAAAGCGCTTCGACAAGGGTATTACTAGCCAACGATGAAGGCAGATGCCATTGAACTCGTTAGAAAATGTGATAAATGCCAGAGACATGCCAATGTTCACCACCAACCCGCTGCCGACCTCAAATACCTCACCAGTCCGTGGCCTTTTGAACAATGAGGCATTGATCTACTCGGGCCATTCCCGCCAGCAATGGGTGGAAGGAAGTTCTTAGTTGTAGTAGTGGACTATTTTACCAAGTGGGTAGAAGCCGAACCCCTCGTAGCAATAACAACTCAAAATGTCCAAAACTTCTTTTGGAAGAACATCGTATGCCGCTTCGGATTACTTCGGGTATTGGTCTCCGACAACGGCAAACAGTTCGAGGACATCAAATTTCAAGACTAGTGCCGAGACATGGGGATCCAACAGAACTTTACTTCAGTTGCGCGCCCTCAGGCAAATGGTCAGGCAGAAGTCACGAACAGAGCCATCCTCCGCGGACTAAAAGCACGGCTGGATCGAGCTAAAGGATTGTGGGCAGATGAACTACCTAGTGTTCTATGGGCCTACCGGACCACGGAGAAAACCGCCATGGGAGAAACACCCTTCAACCTCACTTACGGCACCAAAGCAGTGATCCCCGCAGAGATCGAAGTACCTACGTTGTGCCTAGAAGCATACAGTGATCAAACAAACGAAGATGTGCTACGCACCATCCTCGACTTACTCGACGAAGTAAGGGATCTCGCGTACATTAGGACCGCAGCCTACCAGCAGAGAGTAGCTTGGTACTACAACGCCAGGGTCAAGAAGCGGAACCTCCGCGTTGGCAACCTAGCCCTTTGTAAAGTTATGGTACCTGAACCCGACAGTGGCAAACTCGGGTCCAACTGGGAAGGTCCTTACCGAGTGAAACGAGTGCTCGGGGAAGGAACATACGAGCTCGAGACCCTCGAAGGGAAACAAGTACCTCGAGCATGGAATATTGTCAATCTGAGGCAATATTATCTGTAAGAAGCGAGTAGGCCATGAGCTACTCCCAAAGCCTAAGGGCCAGAATACTGAGCTAACATGACCTTGGCACAAGAAGACCCCAATCGCCACTTCGGCTTGGGAGAATCAAAGAGCGGACTACGGGTCCCTCCCTAAGCCTAAGGGCCAAAACACCGAGCTAACAAAGACCTCGACGTGAAGAAAGACAGTTACCTCAGTGGCGAAGGCAAAGTATGAAATATTAAAGGCGTAAGCAGCTCGGGTTCAAACCCTACGAAGCATAGCTCGTCTCGATACGTCGGTCGAACTAAGGGATAACCAACCAATGCTTAGTTCAGACGTACGTAGTAATCACTTCGTGGTATGCCACAGAGGCCCTAAACGTGACAAATAGGGAGAACGCCTACCGAAAAAACAACAACAACAACAAACAAATGCAGCAACCGAGCTAAGCAGCTCGGGAAAGGTTTTGATCATCATAGGGCACAACCGCCCAACCGAAAAACTGGTGAAAGACCGGGTTCACTGCACCCGGAAGCCACAGAAGCCTAGAGAAACGCCACCTCAGGGATCCGCCTCCTCATCCTCTGGAGAGTCAGGCTCCTCTTCATCCGCTTGGTCTACTGTCTCAGGGGACAGACCTTTCATAGTAATGCCGTCGAGGTTAAGCCTGGAGAACTTCTTCCGAACCAGCTACCAGCAGAGCTTAAACCCTGAGCGGTACAAACCCGAGCCATACTCCGCCTGGAGGTCATGAAACTCCTAGGAGTCTTTAAAATCCCAAACTGCTTTCTCTCGCTCAGCCTCCACCATCTGGTCAAAGTTTCGGGTCCAATTCAGAAGAGTGGACTCCAGGTCCCGCACCTATTGCCTGAGGAGCTCCCTCTCCCCCGCCATCCTCAACGATTCCTCCCTATAGCGTGCGCTCTCTTCAATAAGCCGAGCGATTTGAGCCTCCTGGTCGTGAACGAGCAGCTCCTGAGACTCGCTCCCCTTGTGAGTGTGATGGAGCTCGCCCCGGATCCGGTTGAGCTTGACTTGGAGATTCTGATTGGTAGCACGTTCGTCGAGGGCGTCGATGCGATGGATGTGCGTCTGGAGAGCCATCACATGGATGGTGGAATTTACCTATAGACGAAAAAGATCAGAAGACAGCGAAAAAGGGCAAAACAAGAGGGAAAAAGGGGAAAAAGCCACTTACCACCATGCAGTGGGCAGAGGCGAACGTAGAGAGATCTCCGGGCTCCATGTTTCCCCACTGAGCGATCTCGTCATTATTGATTGCCTTCCGACTCCTCCGGCGAGCTACCAAGTAATCATTTACCCCTTCCCAGTTCCCCACTGGGAACCGGGGATAGGGACGGGGCTGAAGGGGGTTAAAGGGGGCCTCCCCCAACAGAGAGGGCCCGCTTCCCCCAGGGTTGACCCCACTAGTCCCCTCGGGAGGGGGCATCGGAACCTCGGGCGGAGGAGAGGGCAGGACCGGCTCGACAGACCCGAACTCAGTGCTTCCCGAAGGAGGGGTTCGGTCGGGGCGCGTCCTCTTCACCTGGCGTCTCTGGCTACCCGAGAGAAGGCGGCGCGAATCGGCACTAGACATGATGGCTGCCAAAAAACCACAAGATATTAGTCCAACAGGAAAGCAAAATGCATGTGTGCACAATAGTCACAAGACACTACGCGACTTAAAAGGCCGACAAACCCGGGCTCAAGCCTGCCTACACGAGCTTCTCCTCGGCCAAGTAGTCCGAGCAAAGGAAGCCTATCGACGCCCAAGACAACATCGTTTTCCGAGTCTCAGGGTCCAGCTCAGCCCCGGGGTCCTGGATGGCGCCCCTCCAAGCAATGGGAAAGGGCCACCCCTCGGGGTTACGGACCACAAAGTAGTCCGGCTTCCAGGCGGGGATCCTATTCGGCAGCGTGTACAAGAGCTTGTAGCCGCGACGGGGAGAGAGGTAGTAAAAGCGCCTCTCCGGAGGAACCCCAGGAGCAGCATTCTTTATACAAAGGAAAGAGGCAAAAATGTCAAGGTCTAAAGGGAGGCAGTACTCGTGACATAGGGATATAGTCCCAACCATGTTTCGAACAGCATTGGGGTGAAGCTGGTCTATAGTGACGTTGAAGTGGTTCAGCACCTCCACTATCAAGGGGTGCAGGGGAAGACGCAGGCCAGCCTCGAGTTGTTCCTGAAAGATCATTATGTCATTGGGACCATGCTCCCAAGGGAAGTTGCCAGTGGGGAGGCTGTAAACCAAGCCCCCAGGAAGGCGAAAGTAGCGGATCAGAGACCTGAGTCTCTCCGTTGTCATTAAGGAAGGGCCAAAGGTATCAGGCTCCCTCCCCCTAGAAGTGGACGCCATGTCGCTAGAGGCCTCCCGAGCCTCCGGGATATGCTCCCAGGCTCCCCCCAAGCTCGAGGGAGCATCATCATCATCTTGACCATCGCCCCTGTGGTACGTATGGCGTGGGTACCCAGACATGGCTGACGACGATTGGGACTCGCCAGAGTAGACGGAACGGAGCGGACTGAGAAACTTGAGTAGACTAGGCGAAGTACGCAACCTCAGAATCCAAAGCAAGAAGGCGTGGACGGAGGTAGGGCCGAGGGGGGCTCCCCATTTATAGCCCTCGCCCTCTCAAATCGACGGCCCGGATCAAAACAGATCCAATGGCCCGTGGGCGCCCTGACCGCACGACTTCTGAAAACCGAAGGCGATTGGCAGCACATCTTCCACGATTAAGGTAGTCGTAGCCGCATGACATTCGGAATTAAAGGCCACCTCAGCACGTTTTCAAAATCCGAGAAGTCGGAGAAGTCAGAAGATCTCTTGATTCCCACAAATGCATTTATTGAAGACAGTCAATCAAGTTTGAATTTCGGTCAAATCGGTCCATCGCGCTTCATAAACTCCCCACGCTAAGGCGGCACTCTTAGCCCGAGGAGTGGGGGGCAATTGATGAAGGATGATTTGACCCAACCTATGAAACGGCGACACGTGGATGCTGACTCAGCGTAAGCGACAGCTCAACATTGTGGTCCAGTACGGCTAAGTGATAGGCTCATAAAGCAGCCCGCTACGTAGTAGCGAGGTAAAGGAGAGGCTCGCTACAACGCGAGCTCCAGGTTCCCCGAGCAACCAATAAGGGAATACTCCAAGACTATTTCAGCTCGCGAGCTAGGGAAACCAACTCGCTCTAGCACCTGGGCAGAAGAACTGCCCCAAAGACCAACCTTGATGAGGGTCACCTTGAAGTACCCAAAAGAGCTTGCTACGGAGTAGCTCGCGGCAGGGATAGCTCGCTATGAGGTAACTTGCGACTGAGTGATGCGACGCTCTCAGGAAGCTTCCATCTGACAAGACCGTACCAAACAGACTGCGCTACGTCTCTCGACTGGCGGCGCAGTCCTTGTCCTTTCGACAGTTTGTACCCACGTCTCTCGACAGATGGAGGCGTGCCTGCCCCTTTGGGACGTGTCACTCAACCAAGCGGATAGTATACTATAACGATCACCTGCGCAGACCTGGCAAGTAACGGCTGCGGCAGGAGCCCAGTGGCGGTTATGCCCGATCTCGCAAGAGCTCTCCTATAAAAGCCCTCAGGGCAGAGGAGAAACTCTCTCTGGAGACCCCAAACCTCTCGAATATAGTGATAAAGCGTGACCTCCACTCTTAGCTTTCATTTTCTCTCTTTACTCCCCATACATAGTACTAACTTAAGCATCGTAGTATTCCCATCGGGCAACTCCCCGGGAATCCTTCTTCTTCATCTTCTCAGGTGCTGTCCGTTGCTAGCAAGGAGCCAATCAGCAGCCAACTAGGAGTGCCCGGATCGTGCCGCATCACATACAGATTGTAATTCTGAGCAGATTTATGAATGAAATTTCCCGTTGGAAGGTTGCCAATGGTGTTCTCAAAAAGTATTAATATACAACTTTTGTTATATTTAATTGAACTCAATAGCACTTCACTTTGATATGTAATTATATTTAATATGTATCATTATTAACCCATATTGATCTGTATCATTTTAAAAGTGGATATTTAAGACTTAAGGTTAGGTTAGGTTTGTACTCAATGAAAGAATGGTAGGATCCATCTAATGGACGCCAAAAAGATTGTGGAATGGGTGGGCGAATTTCAAAAATTTTCCTACCTTCTTCCAACTGGGAATCGTATTCCCTAAATTAGAATACACTATTCAACAATCCTACTTTAACCATAATCGAACCAGATCTGAACCAGAAGACAAGGGAGGAATTATACCTGATTCAGAGAAGTAGTATCTCCCAAAGTTGGTGTTCACGCCCAAAGAGGACACTAAGATCCGCTCCTGCTAAAGATGACACAGCTGTAGGTGGAACGGAACCGGCAAAGTGCGTCCTACACACTGGATCCTTCGCAAGAATCCTATGGAAACTCTGAGCACCAAATCTTTTTCAGTCTTTTCTGCAAGACTGATGTCAAGAACTGATTTCTTGACTTCTTTCTTCTTCAAAGATCGAATCTTGTCAGAAAGAGAGGCGGCAGCTGGAGGAGATCTCCTGAGATGAAGATGACTGAATTGCTTCTCTTCTCTCTGGAGTGTGAATGAGATCCTATCTCAATTCGCAGGAAGCTTTCTTGCTTGCACACAACCCTAGGTTCGAAAATCTGATTATGTTCACTTAGGGTTTCTCCTCTTTTCTTCTTGATTAAGAAACCTCCTAATTAGGAGTTATCCCAATCCAAATCAGTATTTGGATAGGGGATGATCTTAATCCTATCTATAGATTAAGTTAGCTTACTCCTGATCTTATCAAGAGGTTACCAGATTCAAATATGATTTGAATTTGGTCTCCCAGAGTGGATAAGGTTAAAGGCCCAATCCTTTTGCTAACTTTAATTCCAGATTTGCCCCATAGATGGGTGATCATATCAGCCCATCTCGAAATGGGCTTTTGGCCCATTAAGTATTCAGTGCTTAACTAGTCTTCAATCTGCTGCCTAGTTGGGCTTCTTTGTATAGCCTGGGACCCAAGCATTGATCTACACACCAGCTACATGGGTTCGGCCCAGCCTTTATCACAAGGCCCAACCGAATTCATTGAAAGAGCTCAGTGAACCCCTGAGCCCATCGCATGGACCCTACGGGCCCAACACTTACATTAAGTGGTCCTTGGGCCAAGCCATCTTATAAAAACCTAGGGACTGTGGGCAGGTGCAAGATTAGCCCATCAGGTACTATCCTAAATGGTCTTACACTTAACCTCTCAGCCCTTAATGATCAAGGACTGCCCGACAAGAGAGGACCTCTCCCTTGGCTGCAAGGAACAGTGCCGCACTCTCTGCTCACATGGATCCCGGGAATTAAAACCATTTGCAAACACTTTGAAACCGTATAGACAAAGGGGCTGATCTTGTCACTATGATCACTATGATCCCCGCTAAGGATCTTATTGAGTGGCATATCAAAGACAGCCCGATCCGACACCTAGTGAAGTGTCATAATCGAGTCTAGGGGTCAGGTGTAACTTTTTACTTTTGCCCATTTGTCTCCAAGGTCCAGGGCAATACTAGAAATCTGGTCTGGTTCAATGATTCGAGTAATCCCATACTACATGTGCCTTGGGTCTTACCCTGGTGGCCGAGACAGGCCATCCCAACACTTGGTGGCACACCAGTATCAGCCTTGGCAGGATAAATCTCCCCAGACTTATCCAATGGTTGTGAACATTTAAAACTAACACGAGTCTCTATAAGTGTCCAGTTTTAGGGTCTTACACAGAATTATACCAAACAACATGAATCAAACATGCACTTTATTTATTTACACTAAATATCAAAAGTGCATCAAATCAGATTGAAGCT
Organism: Nelumbo nucifera; assembly: GCF_055504915.1. Classification (NCBI taxonomy): domain Eukaryota; kingdom Viridiplantae; phylum Streptophyta; class Magnoliopsida; order Proteales; family Nelumbonaceae; genus Nelumbo; species Nelumbo nucifera. The sequence goes on from NC_142653.1 coordinate 74,972,926, forward strand.
AAGGGCATACAAAACTGTCTAACAGCTCCCACTTGCACTTAGGTCCAATCTGGTACAAGCCGGAGTCCCATACTTTCCACGTGTTTCTCAAACACCTTCTGTGTCAATGGCTTAGTCAATGGGTCTGTCACATTATCCGCTGATGCTACCTTCTGAATTAGGACGTCCCCTCTACCAACGATCTCCTGTAGTACGTGGTACTTCTTTTCAATGTGCTTTGACTTCGCGTGGACCCGAGGCTCTTTAGCCTAGGCGATCGCTCCATTGTTGTCACACAACAACGGGATGGGTGATGTGCTGGACAGAATCACTCCCAATTCATGTATGAATTTCTTCATCCACACGGCTTCCTTGGCAGCTTCACTTGCGGCAATGTACTCGGCCTCGGTTGTGGAATCTGCAGTGGACCCCTATTTGCTGCTTTTACAACAAACAGCACACGATCCTATCGTGAAAACATACCCAGATGTAGATTTTCTATCATCTGGATCTGACTGGAAATCGGCATCAGTATACCCTAGAACTTGTAGTGAACTACCATCGAATACCAGACAAAACTCTTTTGTCTTTCGAAGGTATTTGAGTATGTTCTTCACAGCAGTTCAATGCTCCTGCCCTGGGTTGGCCTAGAACCTGCTTACTACACTCACCGCCTGAGCAATGTCCGGGCGAGTGCACAGCATGGCATACATGATGCTCCCTACGGCTGAGGCATAGGGAACGTCTCTCATGCCCTCAATCTCCTCAGAAGTCTTTGGAGAAATCTTCTTGGAGAGAGTGACTCCGTGCCTGAAAGGAACGTTTCCTTTCTTGGAGTTCTCAATGCTATATCTTTTGACAATTTTGTCAATGTAAGCAGCCTGGGATAATCCAATTATCCGCTTCGATCTATCTCTATAGAGTCGAAGACCCAGTATGTATGAAGCTTCTCCAAGATCTTTCATGGAGAACTGTTGTGATAGCCATACCTTGACCGAAGTCAACATTCCTACATCATTCCCAATTAGTAGGATATCGTCCACGTACAATACCAAAAAAGTGATCTTATCTCCACTGGACTTCCTATAAACACAGGGTTCATCCGGATTCTGCTCAAAGTCAAACGTTTTGACTGCATAATCAAAACGGATGTTCCAACTCCTAGAAACCTGCTTAAGTCCATATATGGATCTATTAAGTTTACATACCATGTGTTCCTGACCAACAGCAGTGAAGCCTTGTGGCTGCTGCATGTAGATATCTTCACTAAGATCTCCATTCAGGAACGCAGTTTTGACATCCATCTGCCAAATCTCGTAGTCATGGTATGCTGCTACAGCTAGCAGGATCCTAATGGATTTGAGCATGGCCACGGGCAAAAAGGTTTCATTATAATCGATGCTTTCTTTCTGAGTATACCCTTTCGCCACCAAACGAGCTTTGTAGGTCTCAATCCTGCCATCGGGGCCCTTCTTCCTCTTGTAGATTCATTTGCAACCAATTGCTTTTACCCTGGAGGGCGGATCTACTAGAGTCCAGACCCATTGGTCTCCATCGAGTCCATCTCAGCTCTCATGACCTCCACCCACTTCTGGGAATCTGTGTCTAACATAGCTTCCGCGTAAGTTACGGGATCCTCCTCACTAGTCAAGGCTTCCACCAAGTAGCTATCCTGGTCATAACCATATTGGACTGGTGGCCTGGATACCCAAGTGGATCTTCTAGGTTGGTCACTACCTGGAACTCGTAGGATATCTCCCACTGCTCCTGAGCCCTCCTTATCAAGAACTATTTCCCGACGATGGGTGTCCAAGATGTATTCAGTTTCAAAGAATTGGGCGTTTCGATTGCAGAACACTTTCTGCTCACTTGTGTCATAGAATAGATAATCCACCGAATCTTTTGAGTAGCCTATAAATAGGCAACAACTGGTTTTGAACTCCAACTTGTCCGCACTTGTTCTTTTAACGTGTGTAGGACAACCCCAAATCTTTAAGTGTCTTACACTTGGCTTCCTTCTGGTCCATAGTTCATATGGAGTTTTCAGAATCGATTTGATTGGAGCCCGATTCAGCACGTAGATAGCAGTCTCTAATGCGTATCCCCAAAAGGATGTGGGTAATTCTGAGCGTACGAGAAGTGACCAGACCATGTCCAACAAGGTCATATTCCTCCTCTCTGAAACACCATTGAGTTGAGGTGTAGCAGGAGGAGCTAATTGTGACACTATCCCATTGACTCTTAAGTAGTCCCTGAATTCGTCAAAGAGATACTCGCCACCTCGATCTGATCGAATGGCATTAATTTCTCTCCCTAACTGTTTATCGACTTCCTGTCTGAACTCTTTGAACTTTTCAAAGGATTCAGACTTGTGTCTCATTAGGTATATGTAACCATATCGTGAAAAATCATCTGTAAAGGTGATGAAATACACGTGTTGATTTCGTGTCCTAACACTCAGGGGACCATATACATCAGTATGTATTAGGTCAAGTGTGCCTGCAGATTTTTCACGTTTACCATCAAATGGCTGCTTACTCATCTTACTTTGTAGGCAAGGATCACAAGTGTAAAAATTTTCTACGGTTAGAAAATCCAAAAGACCATCCTTTACTAGTCTTGTGATTCGGTCAACACCGATATGGCCAAGTCGGTAATGCTAGAGGCACGTGGGATCACTGTATCACGAGTCCTTTTCTTGGGATTTTTGACCGACGTAGTTTCGGTTAACTTAGTTTCCAAAGAAGGTTGTAGAACATAGAGACTGTTCTCCAATTTCCCGCATGCGATAAATTTGTTATTCCGTTTAACAGTAATCATATTACTAAAATAAATAGTATATCCATCAGCATACAGTTTAGAAACAGAAATTAAATTTCTTCTAATGGACGCCAAAAAAGAATGCGGAATTGGTGGACGAATTTCAAAAATTTTCCTACCTTCTTTCAATTGGGAATCGTATTCCCTAAATTATAATACAATATTCAAGAATCCTACTTTAACCATAATCGAACTAGATCTGAACCAGAATGAAATGGAGGAATTATACCTGATCCAGAGAATCAGTATTTCCCAAAGTTGGTGTTCACGCCCAAAGAGGACACTAAGATCCGCTCTTGCTGAAAATGACAGTTGTAGGTGGAACGAAACCAACAGAGTGCATCCTACACTAGATCCTTCGCAAGAATCCTATGGAAACTTTTAGCACCAAATCTTTTTCAGTCTTTTCTGCAAGACTGATGTCAAGAACTGATTTCTTGACTTCTTTCTTCTTCAAAGATCGAATCTTGTCAGAAAGAGAGGCGGCAGCTGGAGGAGATCTCTTGAGATGAAGATGCCTGAATTGCTTCTCTTCTCTCTGGAATGTGAATGAGATCCTATCTCAATTCGCAGGAAGCTTTCTTGCTTGCACACAACCCTAGGTTCAAAAATCTGATTATGTTAATTTAGGGTTTCTCTTCTTTTCTTCTTAATTAAGAAACCTCCTAATTAGGAATTATCTCAATCCAAATCAGTATTTGGATATGGGATGATCTTAATCCTATCTGCAGATTAAGTTAGCTTACTCCTGATCTTATCAGGAGGTTATCATATTCAAATATGATTTGAATTTGGTCTCCTAGAGTGGATAAGGTTAAAGGCCCAATCCTTTTGCTAACTTTAATTCCAGATTCGCCCCATAGATGGGTGATCATATCAGCCCATCTCGAAATGGGCTTTTGGCCCATTAAGTATTCAGTGCTTAACTAGTCTCCAATCTGCTGCCTAGTTGGGCTTCTTTGTATAGCCTGGGACCCAAGCATTGATCTACACACCAGCCACATGAGTTCGGCCCAGCCTTTATCACACGGCCCAACCAAATTCACTGAAAGAGCTCAGTGAACCCCTGAGCCCATCGCATGGACCCTACGGGCCCAACACTTACATTAAGTGGTCCTTGGGCCAAGTCATCTTATAAAAACCCAGGGACTGTGGGTAGGTACAAGATTAGCCCATCAGGTACTATCCTAAATGGTCTTACACTTAACCTCTCAGCACTTAATGATCAAGCACTGCCCGACAAGAGAGGACATTTCCCTCGATTGCAAAGAACAGTGCCTCACTCTGCTCACATAGATCCCAGGAATTAAAACCATTTGCAAACACTTTGAAACTGTATATATATATATATATATATATATATATATATATATATATATATAAATTTTGCAAAACAAAATTCCAACTATTGAAATCAACTGCTGGCAGTTTGGTTTCCATTAGAGAGAGTGCATTCCCGATCATTACTTTTATCCGACAAAGGAGCTTATCCTGTCACTATGATCATCCACTCAGATGAATTCTCAGACTGCCCCAACATGCATAGGTTTTGATCCCCGGTAAGGATCTCACTGAGTGGCATATCAAAGACAACCCGATCTGACACCTAGTGAAGTATCATAATCGAGTTTAGGGGTCAAGTGTAACTTTCCAGTTTTGCCCATCTGTCTCCAAGGTCAGGGCAATACTGAAAATCTGGTCCAATTCAATGATTCGAGTAATCCCATACTACATGTGCCTTGGGTCTTACCCTAGTGGCCGAGACAGGCCATCCCAACACTTGGTGGCATACCAATATCAGCCTTGATAGGATAAATCTCCCCAGACTTATCCAATGACTGTAAACTTTTAAAACTAACACGAATCTCTATAAATGTTCAATTTTAGGGTCTTACACAGAATTATACCAAACAACATAAATCAAACACGCACTTTATTTATTTACACTAAATATCAAAAATACATCAAATCGGATTGAACCTAAAGACATACAAAACTGTCTAACACTCAATCTACCCCTCCCAGGAGGCCAGATGGCTGAGAATCTTGGACCAACATTTGTAACTAAGTTAGCTTGAAGTTCATACATGGTGACTGGTGAAGCCGACTTGTTTATGAGGTGGATTCAATGCCAAATAATTACCAAAAAACCTTGGGTAGGTTGTAAAACTGAAAATGAGCAACATACAGAAGGTGGTCTTTCTTATCCCTCCATTTGCATCAGAAAATCTCTATTATGCATGCTGAGCCAGAACTTACAAGGGGTGTCCCCCTTCAGTGAATGTGGGTTCACCTCATTATAGAATTTTTTTGTATAACAATTGAATTGACCCAGCCTAAATTAATTGATTCAAATTCTTCATGACAAAGGCAATGTTATTGGAATGGATAAGGATCCAAGTCTCAAAAATCCTGGGAGTAAACACCAAAACAGACATGGATAAAATGATAAAGCTGCTAATTGAAAAATATATAGTACACAGTTTACACATGAGAATGGCCTCACAATGCCTCACAAAATAATTTTTAATTTAAAATAATTGCACAGCTAGGGCCATTGCTGGCGATTGACATTTAAATGAATTTTTTACCAAAGACTTCTTCAGGTAACAAAATTCTGAAAACAGCATAATGATGATTCAAGCTTTTCTCCCCTTGTAGTCTGTAGACACTGCCCAATGCACCAGCATTAGGGTTTGGAAATGCATAAAATATACGCCGGATTCTTTGATGAACAAGTGCCATGGCACACCTTAAACATAAATACACGTAAAAGAAATCAGCTAGTAGAAAATTTATAAAAACAAATAGATAATAAAAAGTGCTTGAGCATGAGGACAACACAGCAGCTAATAGGGGATGTTACGTGGCAAACTACTTTTGACTCTTAAAGTCAGGTCTGGAAAAGACAAAATACTCTTTGAATTTGCTGCAAAGTCTAACTAATTAGATAAATCCATTTAAATGTTCAAACTAGATCAAGACACCTTATAAAAGGCTAAAACCCTAGGGTTCTTCTAACCACAAACATGTATCAAAAAAAAATTAATAATAATAAACAAAAAATAAAGATGCAAGAGACAGAACTGGAGAGGAGAGATAGGAGCGCCAAATTTGAAAAGCTCCTAAGTTGGGAATATATTAGGAGTGTACTACTCATACATGCATCTCTGTAAAATCAAAATTTCACGTGTTATTAGTAACTTAAAATTGGTTGGTTGATGCACATATACTTAACAGGGGGCATTATAAATAATAATTTGCAATTGTTAGTTAATCTTACGTGTATGCAGAAAGAATAATGCATTTATTTATTATAAATGGCATTTGAACATGAAAAATATAAGTGTAGATGTAGGTAGGACAGAATCCCACTTTGGAGGGAGAAAGGGCTTGTGAAGGACGTGACTTTGGAAGGAGAAAGGGCTTGTGAAGGACGTGACTATATAAGCCCCCTTGACATTTCTATCCAGTCCACAGAAAGTCGTCTTTCCAGCAAAAAATACTAGGCTCACACATCAAAAAATATGGATGGTGAATATAGCTGAATGATTTACATGGAAAAGAGAGTGATGCCTATCTGGCCAGGAAACCTGTTGGTTATGTAGCTACCCCTATAGGTGCAAGGAAAAGAAGACCTAAGATTTTATTCCCTATATTTTGTTGTTTTTTAGATATCTGAAGAGTATGGACTTGTTCTATACAACACAACACTGGATGCATAAAGTAGTAAGGAAAATATCCAGATATAATGTTAATGATTTACATTGCACATGGCTCCCAAACCAGGTAGATATCAAAACCAGTGCACAAATAAGGCCGAACTGCTTCTGAATGGAAGCCATCTGTACAGGCTTTAAGAGTCATGTCTTCAGCAACCTGAAATACCATTGAACAGTAACAAGAAACAAGTTGGGGCAAAGTTAGGAACAGAAGCACTTAACTATAGACAATGATCACCTGAGGTGGGTAAATTAGAATAAGGAGTTAAATACTCTGATTTTAGCAAGAATTTGTAGCTAAATGCTGTCCCTAAAGTTAGCCAGACCAGCAACATGGTTGTGCAGTAAAAACAGAGAAAAAAACACTTACTTCTGAAGGAATCTTTTGTCTTTTTGCCGGATTGATAATAGAAGAAGACTGCATGTGATCCACTTGAATGGAGAGGCCTGAGTTACCTAAACCAGGAAATAGGTGTCTATCCCTGGCAGCAGCATTTTCAATAGCAACAAGAGCAGCATGTCTTAAAGGATGCCAAGCATAATTTTTTCCTGCATATTGATGCTTCTCTTTCCACTGCCAAGGATAGAGACAAGAAACACCACTATATGAGAGTGGGCATTGATCTATACGATTTAAGATTGACTGCTCATTCATTTCGACCCTGTTTGCATCAGATTGCAAGGCAGTGCATATTTCTGGTTGACAAGAAAACCTGGTTCCTGAAGTGTTATTTACAGAAGGATGCTCATAGCATGTCTGATCATATGCACTTGCAATTACCTGCCTCACTGAAGGATCCACTATAACTGCAGCATTGACTATCTGTGCAGAATAATAAATACAAGCATGTTGAAATGAAAGAACTTTCAAGTCAAAAAATGAATATATGATAGCTACAAATTCATAATACCTTAGTTGTCCAAGCTATCAGCTTGGGAAACAGAAATGAATAGTCATAATTGGTTAATATGCTAGGAGAGCTATTAAAAAAATAACAAATAAAGCAGATTGTTACAGCAGAAGAGGCAAAATATTTTTAGCAAGTAAAACATTGTAGTTCACTCAAGGATGGTGATCAGTAAAGAGTTCAGGGATGTAAGCACCCTTTTCTTTTCTCTCCATTATGTAGCAGCTAGTTGTACATGGGCTATACTTGTTGAATATTTTTTGTCCACTTTTTTTCTACTCTGCTTCTTTATATAGCATCATAGTCATATACAACATATCTTTTTCATTTCTTTTGAGATTTCTTCCTTGATCACTTAGCAGCTATACTTGTAGTTGAATGTTTTTTGTTTTGTGCTGCAGGTATTATTGTCTTCTAAAGTTTGCTTTTTATTATTTGTTTAATGCTGAGAGAACTATTTGAATTGAATTGGGTGCTTCCAATATATGACTAGTATGTCTTCCTTTTCAACATTTCCCAGTTGTACTCTATAAAGCTAAGTAACCGTTGCTAATGGATCTCTTATATCTTAATAACAAAAAGTACATATTAGACATGTCTATGCTACACATTCTCAAATTAAATACAAATTCATTTGTTTGTTAATAATCTCAGGTAACAACTGCATTGTTTCATAGCCTTCTAGAATCCTGATACATTATTACTTGGCTATGAGGAAAATCATTGGAAGTTGTAAACCAAAATGAGACTTGCTTTCTTATCTTCTAATATCTAAAAGTATAAATATTTTTTTTATCATCATCAAAATCAAATTTTATTACTTAGAGAAAGAGGAATGTACAAATCAAAAGCAGCCCCGGCTACCTCCAAGAAAATACGAAGACAATTTAATATTCGGTCTTACAACTGAGCCCAGAAACACAGTGCCCTATTTACCCCTTGCTTTGCTAGTTGATCAGCTACACCATTTGCCGACCTAGGAGTCCATTGAATTATCAGCTGCATGTCCCTTGAGAACCTCCTGAATTGTTTGATTTTGTTTCTAAAAAAACAAGGAGTCTTCTCATTCTGTTTCAGCCAACTTATGATGTTTGCTTCTCATTCTAATCTCTAAAAATATGTCCAATTCCACTCTTTGATCTTTGCATTCACCACTTGGAGCCTATTAGAGAATCTCATTCCTTCCCACTTCACCTGTACCTTTGCTTCTTCCCACCATTCCTTCACTTTTTTCTGCACACCCTGAATGAGTAAGCCACATGTTTTCAAATCTAAAAGGAAAAAGACCACCAACAAAGGAATCTTGGTAGAGACATATGAGACAATGATCAGATGTAAGCCTAAGAAGTATTCTACACAATGATCAGATGTAAGCCTACGACATATGAGACAATGATCAGATGTAAGCCTAAGACATATGAGACAATGATCAGATTTAAGCCTAAGAAGTATTCTACATGTCAATATGTCCCTATGCTCCTCTCAGTGAGGTGACCAGAAAGGCAGAAATCTGTCAGACTTAAAAGAAATGGGGTTCTCTTGTAAATCGAAGCAAATGAACTATGTCTCGTCAAAATTTCCTTCAACCCAAAAGTCACAATGAACTAATTAAATTTCCCCATACTAGTTGTTGCTTGTTGCCTAGGATTACTGGACTCTTGGGAAAATTTTATCACATTGAAATCTCCTCCCAAACACCAAAGTCTATCCCATAAGCCATAAACCTCTCACATTCGCTACTTCCCCCGACATCTCATTTCTCTCCCTATAGGTGCTTGGTCCATAGATATTTGTCACTACCCACAAAAATCCATCCACCACAATATTTACTTAAAATGAAACAGAAAATCTTCCCACCAGCTCTTATAGACATTCCACTGACTCTTCTTGCCACAAAGTTAGAATTCCCCCAGAAGAAACCCATGATGGAGCCACAGTCCACTTACTAACTCTCCCATGTGGGGCCTCTCTCCTAAGCACCTTTTTAATAACCGTCATCTTTGGAGCACTACCCAATCCCCTCACATTCCAACTAATTATCTTCATTTAGTAATTATGTTCATTTTGAAGAAAGCTTGGATTTGTGGTCTCACATGGTTCATGTTACTAAAATTTTTTCAAAACTGAAAGAAGGGCTAGTTGGCGCAGGTCCCACAAACAAGTTTAAGCATGTCTACAAGAAAAGAGGCTCAAAGGCTAAAGCTCTAAATAAGAAGATTGATGAGGGGAGAGGATTTGGGATTCAGGATTCAGTTGGTGCAGAGTCCCAGATGCTGGTGTCTCAAGAAGCAAGTTTACTACTAATTTCAGGGCCAGAGAAGGAGATTTTAGTGACGGTGAGGAGGGAAATGGTAAGGAGATTTTAGTCAGCAAGGTGGGAAAAAAAGGAATGGAGATTGAGAGTTTGGCTGAGAGGAATGTAAAAGTAGGAAAGAGTTTAGGCTTGCTTTTTTGAGGCAGAGAGGAGTTTGTAAGAAGAGCATTTGAAGCTTTTGAAAAGAGCAGGAATGAAGAAAGATTACGAGTAACTTAGCAAGGGCAAGGGGAGAGGCGTCAAATGAGGAAGGAGATGGTGAAGAAGAGGTTTTTGAAGGAGATGACTTTTGAAGTCTCCAGAAGGGGAGGTTTTTTCTGTTTTCTTCTTGTCTCCTTTTCTTTAGTTTAGTTTGTTTCATAGTTTGGTTGGGCGCAGCCTTATCACCCTGTAGCTGGTTGTAATCAACTCTATTTTTTTCTAATATTTTTTTCTTTTTATCATTCAAAAAAAAGATTGGGAACAGCTACATGGAAGTATAGACTTGTTATAAGAGAGAAGGAATTAACCAGTCTGATGCATATTAGGTAGATATGAACTTCAAAATCAACCAACACTTTGCTTGATGGACTGGCAAAACATAGTGCGACTAGGGATCATCTGTATTGGAGTACAACTAACCAGAGAGGGGACACAAAACATATTATGGGTCAAACATAAATTAGCAAATCTATAGGGTGTATGGCACATTACTATGTATAGCATTCCTTATTCTTTTACTCAGAATTAAAAAGGACTTATCAGTTACCAATCAAAAAATTCTCAACAGGATTTAGATCAGTATATCATCATTTGAAACCCTAATGATATGTCACTTCATCAAAGAATTAACAATTAATCCCAATCATCTATAGAGTAGTCATGTTACTATAAAATATGAGAATAGTGACTAAGATGATTAATACTAGTAGAATTGCCATTCAATGGAGGGAAGCATAATAACAGTTACCTGATTAAAAGGATTAGAACTTGTCAATTCAATTGCTACCTTCATAAAGTTGAAGATTGATTGTGAATCATCTTCACTAAACCCAGTAATGCCATCAATATTGCTGTCATTAGAATATAAACCAAAGTTCAAGCAGATCAAGAAGAGGAAACAAGGACATGATAACATTTTGTTTGGTAATCTTAATGACAATAACAAAAAAAGGTTATTCACTGCCATCTAATCTTACTACACGAAATTTAAAGGAAAATTCACACATAGAAGCTTTATGACCACAGTAATATGAAAAGACAGAGAAACTCAGAAGCTTCAACACAGCTAATTAATTGTCATACTCAACAGTCAAACAAAGATTTGATCAGAAAAGGAAGAAATTATATCCCATCAAGGGATCCTCTGGACAAGGGTTTCAGCCTTACCACTTCATACAATGCAAAACGGTTTGGGTGATTTAGCATCTCTGCTTTTCTTTATAATTAACAGTGCTGATTTCATTCAAAAACAAGCCATACCATTCAAAAAGTCGGATAAATTGGACTAATACAATGACCCAAAGACTACAAAAGATAGTTAGACAAGGATTACAAGTTACTCCTAGGTCCAGGCATTCCCCATAAAACACGATGGTGGTTGAGATCCCTTGTATAATCTCTTTTATTATTCACAGCCCTAGTTTTTCTTCTCTATTCTCTCTATTTTCAGACCTGTTTTTTTTCTTATTTTCCTTGTTAATTAAGAACAGATTAGGTAGGTTGGTTATGAAAACTTGCTAGTTGAAGGGAGTATAGTGATGACAGATTGGCTAAGAGGGGACAGTTAGAAACATGGCAGTTTGGACTAATGTTTTAAAAAGGCGCACCTAGGTGCACAGGCGAAGCACATTTTAGGGTACGCACCTTGCCTAGGTCCCAGGCACAGCATTTTCAAAAGGTGTGTGCCTGGTATGCCTTGCACTTCAGCCCAGACGTATGCCTTGCACCTCACTTGCTTCGCTCACTCACCGAAGCTCAGAAAACACCATATTTGCTAATATTGCTCATTCATTCATCCTAAAAAGAGATATTTTTAAAAGACGCTTAAAGTTATAAAACCTTTTTTATAGGGATTAAGAATTTAAGACCTTTCTATGGATCTTTTCTAGGCTTGCCTCGAGGGGCTTAATATGAAGGCAGCTCGTAGAACCAAGAATGCATAATGTTTAACATTACATTAGCTATTTGAAGCAATGTAATTGGGAAAAAAAATAAAGAGCTGAGTTTACATGCTTGAATATGTATTATATGTTATGCTTAATTTTATTTTTATATTTTCATTTTGAATATGTTCTACATGTTATGTTATGTATTTAAATTTGAGATAATAGGTTTTTAAAGCATTTATTTTAAAATTTAAGTTCATATTTGTAATTAATAATGTGTTTAATATTTTTAATATTTTGCATTTTTTTGGACTTTTTTTATTTTTTTAGAAATTCAAAAGCCTCTTTAACTTCCACTTTAAATTTGTTTGAAGACCTTTCCTTTTCATTTACTCTTATACCTCGGTCAATCGAAGAGGACTGTTTTGTTCCCTTTCCCCTTTGATTAAGTCATTTGTTGAGGCAGTTCAGTTTGGTGCTCGATCGGACCTACGATGTGAGCAAAGCTACACAATAACTAAAGTAGGCACTCGATCAGACCTACGGTGTTAAGCCCATGTGACTATTTAAATAATCGTGAGTCATAGAGGTAGTCTGTTGATTGGGGACAATAACCCCATCTATCATCTTCTTTGTTACAGACTAGTAGACATGTTCATGGGCTAGGCCGGTCTGGGCTTTGTATATGTATCAACAGAATACATTTAGGCCTGAGCCCGACCTGACCATCGGGCCTATGTCTTGAGCCCAAGCCCGGCCAAAAATTTGAAAATAGAATTTTTTTTCTGTTTTATTCAATAAAAAAGTGTTTTATTTATATTAAAAACCTTCAAAACTCAAAAATAATAAACATCTCACTATTACTTGGAAAAAAAGAGAACAAAGAAAAAATATTGTATATATATTTTTTATTAAATAAATATATTTTTATTATTTAATATAAATAGTACCCAGTCAGGCTCAAGCTTGGGCTCGGACTTGGGCTAGGCTTTTTTGAGAAAGCCCGAGCCCAGCCCGAAAAAAAGTCAAGCATGGTGCTTTAGGCCCGAGCCTGAGCCCGCAGGTCTAAAATTATGACCAAGCCCATCTTATAATAGGTCGGGCCAAGCCAGCCCATAGGGCTACCCGGCCAATTAACAGGTCTACAGACTAGCCACAGCTATATAGCAAAGTCTTGTTCGAAACAGCCCCTACAATGGATGCCAAAACAATGTGAGGAAGAAAATGACCTTGGAAGACCACAAAATGATCGGCCTAATCCAAGGTATACCCAAACGGGGATGGAGGAGAAAGATTTGGTGGATGGAGGATGGGTCGACTATGATTCATCAGATGAGGAAGACTCTAAGTCTTAGACAGAGTCACTGAGCAGTCGCGTGGGCACAACGGCAAAGACTTAAGTCTTCAAAGATGATTACTATATCGACAAAACATTTAACAATGAAACAAAAGGAAGTGGCAAAAGCCTCTGTTCAAAGTTCAACGCCAATCAACATTAAGTCAAAAGAGGTCGAGGATTGCTTGGTTGGGAGGCAAGTAAATCCTAGGCATAACACTAAAGAATCATTCCCTAATGGAAATAATTCACATGGTGTCTGTAAGGAGGATTTCAAGATTCACAAAGGGTGTAACAAGGAGTTCCCAAAAAGAGGCAAGTCATAGAACTCTAGAAGGAACTTGCAAGTTGATTCCTTACTCAAGATTATTTCAAAGCAAAACCAACCTAGGAAGGACTATGACCCTTCTTATGCCCAAGATAAAGCGGTTGAGCCTTCCTCTATTGTATCCCAAGGTATGCTTGTGAATTCTTTTTTGGATACTAATTTGGGTCCTGTGTCTGTTGTCCTCTCTCCAAGTGTCCAGCATATAGTCAAGTCACCGACTATGGATGTAGGAAAGGATGAAGGAGAGGATATTACCAAAGAAGAGGAAGATATGAAGAGGAAGGAGATGGAAAAGGTTAATTTCACTGATCATGAAAGTAGCAAGGAGGACATAGATCCCGGGTTGAGAGAAGATAGTATGGGCAAAGAGCTAAGGATAAATTGTGGAAAAGGTGATCTTAAGCATCCATGGGCTGGTGGCTGATAGCTAAGACGTAGGAGTCTCGAATTGATCAACTAGTACAATGCCTTGGAAAGCTATTCATGCTATCCTTCCATTTTTTTCTACCCTTTGTTAGGTATAACGTGTCCTTTGGGAACTTGGTAAGGTTTTGCGAACATGTGTGGGTGGGAGAGTTACCACTTAAAGATCAATTTACACAATTATTTTCCCTCTCTAGATACAAAAAATGAGCCTATATCCACTTTCCTATCTTACTCTTATCTTGGGCTTGAACTTGATTGGGACTTGCGTTTTAGAAGGGGAATCAAAGAATCAGATGTGGACAATGTTTTGTCTTTGATTCAAATTCTTCAAAAAGTTTTCTTGGACTCATCCAAGTTGTATTCTTGGATTTGGACCCTCTCCTCCTTTAGTTCCTTCACATGTGCCTCCTTCAAAGCCCTGCTACAACCTACTACTGGTCTTGGGCCTTCTTTCCTAGTTAAGGAAGTGTGGGGAAGCCGGTTCCACCAAGGATTGGGGTGTTGTGCTGGAAAGAATTAACACTTTTGACCATCTTCAAAGGAAGAAGCCTTTTTGGTGTTTGTCTCCTAACTGGTGTACACTTTGCAAAGCCAATGGTGAGTCTTGATACCACTTATTAATCTCCTACCCCTTTTGTTTTCTGTTTGGGTTTTATTTCTTTCTTTGTTTGGCTACAGGTGGACAAAGAAGAGGGGCAGAATATTATGGAGATAAACAAGAGCAATGGTTTGTTGGATAATCTGGGAGGAAAGGAATCAAAGAATATTCGTTGAAAAGGAGAGAAGCAAAGGCAATCGTAGAAGTGATCACTTCCAAGGTTGTTCATTGGGTAAAATCAATGGAGATATTTAATGACATTCACATAGGGACTTAATACCAATGGAGATATTTAATTGGCAAGAAGTGGTAGCCTCAACTCCAAGCAGAAGTATTGTGCAACCTTTAGGGTCTCCGCCATGTGCTGGTTTCAAGCTAAACTTTGATGGTGGCAGTGAAGGTAACCTTGGACATTCATGGATTGGTGGAGATTTTAGATCAGAGGAAGGTTCAGTCATAGCTATGTTTTCTAGCCCAATCGGTCATGAGGACCCACTAAGAGGAAAAATGTTGGCCTTGATGGAGGGTGTGAAAAGATAGGATGTGGACTTGGTTCTTGAACCAAGTCTTAATAGGTTGATCATTGAAGGAGACTGTAGAGTTGTAATAAGATGGCTAGGGAAGGATGATGATAGGATGTGGACTTGCATCAACAAACAAAGAATCTTCAAGAGGCTGACTTAGGGTGTGGAGCTGAGACTACTGTGGGTAGAAATCGTTTACTTTGGGCTACGTTGTAATTTTTAATATTTTGGGGGGAGAGTTAAAGAAAGTTTACCTCTTCCCACCAATGAAAATGATTCATATTCATTAATGAAATTTTCTTGTTATTGATCCAAAAAAAAGGCATGGAGAGTTAAGATGCCTAAGCATGTCTCTGGCCACCCATGAGACATTACCAGGAAGGAATTGCTTTAGGGTCTCCTAAGTCTCAATCCTTGGCCTCCCAACCTCGGAATCATCACCATACCGGGTTCTCAACCTCCCAATCCTTGGCCTCCCAACCTCGGAATCTCTGGCCACCCCAGTCACCTAGGTACATGCGAGTGAGGGGGACTTTCTCAGTCTCTAGGTATGGCACGCCTTGAAATATTGCTCCATATCCCATTCCATATCTCAGATAGTGGTGGAAAGCAATGTTTTAAAAGCGCAAGGGCCAATTTGCGTTTGAGGCGCAAGGCACAAGGCGAGATGTGCACCTTTTTGAATCAAGGCGCAAAAATACAAAAAAATGCTAAAAATAAAAAAAAATGGCAAAAATTTCAAAAACATGCCAAAAAATTAAAAAAATAAATAAACAAATTTCAAAAAAAATAATAAACATAATGTTCATAAAAAATATAAACTTAAATTTTAAACTAAATGTTTTAAAAAACTATTATCTAAAATTAAAATACATAAACAAAACATGTAAAGCATATTCAAATGAAAATTTAAAAGTAAAAGCAAACATATAAAGCATTTTAAAGCATGTAAAACCCACAATCTCTTTTTTTCCTCAATTGCATTACTTCAAGTAGCTAATGTGATGTAAAGCATATTGCATTCTTGATTCTGAGTCGTCTTTCTACCACACCTCTGAAGCAAGCCCGAACAAGTCCATGTAAGGGTCTTAAATTCTTATTTCTCACATAAAAAATAATGATTTTATTACTTTAATTGCCTTTTAACAAGATGTTTTATTGGAATGAATGAATGAACTTTAGCAAATAGGGAGTTCTCGGGCTTGCTTCGAGGGGCATGGTCGAGGTATGGGGGCAAACCCCCCAACCCAACCGCCATTAGGCTCAAAAAAAAAAAAAAAGCAAAAGCGCAAAATTTTAAAAAGGTTCATGCCTGGGCTGAGGCACAAGGCGCACACCTAGGCGCACCAGGTGTGCACCTTTTGAAAGGGGTGTGCCTATGACTTGGGCAAGGCGCATACCCCAAAATACACCTCGCCTATGCGCCTAAGCGCGCTTGAGGGGTAGGTTCTAAATGGTACAGGTTAGTAACTTCTGTCTATGGTTTGTTCAATGAGTGATGAATGGAATAGTGTGATAGGATTACAAAATCATTATCCAATTAGTGTTTTAAAGTTTCCTATTGGCTGGACTGTTTTTGTGTTTTTTCATAAGTTGCAGCTATGGTAAATTGGTGAATAGGCTGTTGGCTGACATGCTTTATGTGTATAAGATTGGATACCTAGTGGAAATTATTGGAAGAAACTATCTAAATTGTTCTTGTATTAGACGGTGTATGCCCTTAGCTCCAATCAAATTGATATAAATAAACAATTATGAATAATATTAGTACATTATTGTTTTATGATCACATTTGGTGTGTTTTTTGTGAATTACTCCTTAAACTGGACACTTATAGGACTGGTGTTAGTTTAGAATCTTCTCAACCATTGGATAGACTTGGAGAGTTTATCCTGACAAGACTGACATTGATGTATTGCCGAATTGGTGGAGTAGCTTCTTTCAGCTGCTAGGGTTAGACCCCAAGCACAGCCAGTGGGTGTTTGGAAGAAACACTGAACCTGGATCAATTTCCAATTATCCCTAGACCTTGGAGATAGATGGGCAAAACTAGAAAATTGCACTTAACCATAGATTTGATTATGAAATTGCACTAGGTTTTGGATTGAATTGTCTAATATGCCAACCAGTGAGATCCATCAAGGGTCAAATATCTGGGCATGTTAGGACAGTGTAGGAAATTACATGAGTGGATAATCATAGTGATAGGATTGGCCCCTTTGTTAGGGTTTATACTTTCTCTGATGGAAACCTCAACTTCCAACAATGGATTTCAATTGTATTTGAAATCTAATTTACAAAATGTATTTATATGCTACATTACTAGTTTATGAAAAATGTCTGCGAAAGATTTTAATCCCAAATCCATCCGAGCAGAGAGTGTGACACTGTATAGTGTTTTGATGATTATGTGCCAAGAGGTTAGGTGTAAGAGACCATTACAAGGTTGATTACCTGGTGGGCTTCATCTTACACAAGTCCATTGTCCTTGGGTCTTCATAGGGTGGTTGAATCCAATGATCATTAATATGTAAATATTGGGCCCGACTAAATCCAAAATGATTGGGTCAAGGGTTCACTACCCGTAAACAGTGAATTCTGCCTAACCTCTTCTAGAGGTGGGGCCAAACCCTTACGGACTTGTGTGAGACCTTTGTGGGTCCCACACTAATTGGGTCAAGGGTTCACTGCCCTTGGGCAATGAATTCGGCCTAACCTCTTCCAGAGGTGGGGCCAAACCCTTATGGACTTGTGTGAGATCTTTGTGGGTCCCATGTCATACAACGTTCAGGCCTATATGGCCTTGCAATGCATAGGAAAGTGAGCCATTAAAGAAAATGGGCCTAAGGCCCATTACTAATATGATTTAGTTAAGTAGGCACATGACAAGTTGTCATGTGACATGGGGTAAATTTGGGTCATGGATATGGGTATAGAGCACCCATTCTTCTAATAAAATAGAGTTTATCTATAAGGATGAATACTCCAAATCAGATTTGGATTCAGCTCTTAGTAGGACTAGGAGAGTACTCTATATAAGGGAAGAGAGGGATGGGTGTAGCAAGGCACTCTCTCTCTCTCTCTCTCTCTCGTCGCTCCCATAAAATCCTAATTTGTTCCAGCCCTAGTAGGGACTGATTTCTTTTAGTTCCTAACCGGATTCAGCTCTTAGTAGGACTAGGCATTCTCTCTCTCTCTCCCATCGCTCCCATACTGCTTCATTGATCCCAACATGTTGGAGGTTCAAAGTGCAAAAACTGCGTTGTTGAATCGGCTTCACTTCACTATTGCGCATCTACAGCAAGAGGCCAGTTTGAGTTTGAAATTAGGCATGAACTACCACTTTGGGAGCTGCGTTTATGGACTCCGTATTAGGTATGATCAGAAATTAATTTGGATTTCAAACCTGGTCTGATTCAATGCAAGATTGATCCCAAAATTTCAGATTTCAAAATCACAGAGAAACCAATTCCCTATTGGGTTAGAAAAATTTTAAAAATTCGGCCAGCCACCAAATCTGGTTCGGCCATGTCTAATCTGACTTCTAAACCTTCCAACATTCTTGGTGATAATGGCATCCCCTAGTAGTGAAAATGTGAAATTAAGTCATAGTGTAGTAGCATAGCCAGACTTTATGGCTACCCAAATGACCTCGGTCAAACTGAATGGTGCAAATTACATACCTTGACCAAAATCCGTGGGAGTACACTTAACTGCTAGGGGTAAACTAAAGTATATTAGAGATAAGAAACCTGATCCAAAGACTGCAGAGTACAGTGAATGGGTACAAGAGAATGTTCAAATCCTGACTTGCCTTCAGAATAGCAAGGAAGCCCATATTAGCATAAACTTGATATTACTTGACACAGATTTTGGGTAGTGGTGAGATACCTAAACTATCAAAGGTTTTCTCCAAAGTTAGGAGGGTTTCTAACCCACAGTTTGACAATTCTCCCCTACTTGAAAAATCTGCTCTAGCCACAACTAGAGGCAGTAGAGGTGGTGGCATACAAGGTAGAGGTGGCAATGTAAGAAGTGGTGATCGTGGAATGATAGGTGGTCGTGCAAGTGGTAGAGATAGCAGTGCTGTTAGGGGCTGAATTTTTGGAGGACATGGCTTAGTGCATGAGTGCAACTATTGTGGATGTGAATGACACACTGTCTACAATGGCTAATCATGCTTCTGTTGGAAACTATCATGGTGTCGCTAGTGATGAATCATTTGCCTTACGTACTAGGAAAGGAAAGGAGATGGTATCCATAACACATGAAAAGTATGAGAAACTTCGCCTATCGTGTTCTTCTAGCAACAATACTAACTTTGCTAAATCAAATACAACTTGTCTTGCATGTTGCATCTTCTTCTAAAACTTGGCTTATAGACTCTGGAGCCTATAAGTTACTCTGGGCATCCAGACTCGTTCGCTTCTTTATTCCCTCCCTCCTCATCCCTAACAGTTACTCTAGTTGATGGTATTACATCTGTAGTTACAGCCCAACAGGTACCAGTAATTCTAATTTATCTTTTGTGTTATATGTTCCTAAATTTCTGTTTAGTGTATTATCTGTCAATAAGCTTACCAGGATCTCATAACGAGGAAGATGATTGGTAGCAAGCATGAAACTAAAGGATTACCATCCAGATGGTGGTGGTTCGCAGAAGCCAGAAAGCCTTCTATACAACACTTTCACCTCTACAATGGCGCTGTCAATTGGGCCACCCATCTCTTCCCGTGCTCAAGAAGCTTGTTCCAAGTTTGGTGTCCATTAAAGAGTTGTAGTATGAGTTGTGTCAATTGAATAAACACTGTAGAGTGTCAATTGTTCCAAGATGACTTGGAGTCCATGTCGCATTGAGTCGTATAATGGGTTTAAGTATTTTGTTATATTCATCAATGATTACTCAAAGATTTCTTGACTTAATTTAATGAAATCTCGTTCATAATTATTTAATATATTTTTCTCATTCTATGCTGAAACTGAAAACTAATTAATGTTTCCATCAAAATGTTTCGTTCTAACAATGCAAAGGAATACTTTCACGACTTTTTTCAATTATCCTTTGCCTCTTGTATTATCCACCAATCTTCTTGTTCTAACACACCACAACAAATGGTGTGGCTTAACGGAAAAATAGTCATTTACTTGATACTACTTGGCTCCTTCTCATTTAAATGTTGGCTCCCAAAATTTATTGGAGTGGTGTTGTCCTTACTTTGTGGTTCCTTATTAGTCGTATGCCCTTTATGGTTCTCAATGGTGAGTTCCCCTTCTCTCTTTTGTTCATCGTCTTGGTCCTAGGATGGTTAAACTTTTTATTCTCATGCTTACAGATGTGTCTTTTTGGGAAAGGGTGAGAATGGATTGGCTCGGTTCAATTGCAAGGCAAAACTTGGAACCTATCCTATAGGGCTGGTTCTAGGTTTGGAACCAGAACCTATCCTATAGGGCTGGTTCTAGGTTTGGAACCAGAACCTACCCTGTCAAGATTAGTTCCAAGGTCGATTTTGGCCATGGAAATTCCAAGATCAGTTCTAGGTTCAACCCATGGAATCTGTTCTATATAAAAAAATAATGATGATGATGATGATGATAATAATAATAATAGTAATAATAATAACAATAATAATAATGATGATAATAATAATAATAATATCACAATCATAAAATGTTTAAACTTGATTTTCAATAACGATAATGCATAGTTCAAAACTTATATTACCTTAATTGATTAGGTTGATTAAATTGAATAATTTAATTTGTAGACCATCATAATATATTAATATATAGTTCAAAACTTATTATGACTTAATTTTGTAAATATTACCTTTTACATTACTTATTATACACATTAGTTATTAATGAAGAAAAGTTATCAATTCACTTAAGTGGCCCAATGATCAAGTGAGACCATGGTCTTTGTAACCATGAGTACTTGAGTTCAAATTTTCACATCTTCAAAATAATTTGGGATTTATTTTCAGGCAAGTTCAGACCAAGGCTGGTTCTGCAAGTTGGTTCAGGTAGGGTAAAACCCTGGACCCGGAAAATGGACTAGGTGGGGGTTGGTTCCAAGAATTTGGAACCAGACCCTACTTGGTAACATATTGGGTAGGGTGGGTTTGAGGCTGATTCAAGGTCTTGTCCCATTCGATTTTGGGAAGAACCTACTCATGTGTTCGCCCCTATTTGTGGGGTATTTTCATACCTAGAAAGGACACAAATGTGATAGTCCCACTCTTTGTCAGTCCTTTGTTCTTCTAGATGTGTCCTTTGAAAACGTTCCCTTCTTCACTACAGTTGAGTCTTCTTCGCCTCCACCCATTCCTCGTCCTGTTCCTACTACAAAGGTCTCTTTATTGACTTCTACTATGCTGGCACCTACACAACCACCAGAGAATTTTTACACCAGCTCCGGCTTCTCCTGAGCCATCAATGCCTTCACTGTCAACAGATCCATCTAAGTTACACTTGCTATTGCTCTTTGGAAAAGTAATCATAGTTGTACAAAACATCCCCTCTCTCGTTATGTCTTTTGCTCATTTGTCTCCTTCACATAACATTTTGTGCCTCTCCTTTCTTCTCTGTCTCTTCCCAAGTCTCTACAGGAAGCTCTTGTTTCTCCTTAATAGGAAGAGGTGATGGATGAGGAATCTCATGCTCTTCAGTCTAATCATACTTGGAATCTCAATCCTCTATGGCTCTACCTCCTAGTAAGAAGGCAATTGGATGTCAATGGGTTTATGTATTTAAGCATTGATCTAATGGAAGTGTGTTGAGGCATAAGGTGAGGTTGGTGGCAAGGGGATATACACAAACTTTGGGTATTGAGTACACTAATACCTTCTCCCTAGTTACCCAAATGGGATCTTTTCAGTGTCATCATCTCTCTAGCTGCACATTTTGATTGGTTGTTTCAGTTAGATGTGAAGAATGCCTTCCTTTATGGTGATCTTCAGGAAGAAGTTTATATGAAGCAACCTCCTAGGTATGTTGCTTAAGGGGAGGTAGGAAAAGTATGAAAATGAGGAAGGCAATTTATGGGCTAAAACAATTACCACGAGCCTAGTTTAGTTGATTCAGCAGTGTAGTACAGCAGTTTAGATTACGACAGTGTAGTGTGGATCATTCTATCTTCAGCAAAGATATTTCATCTACAAATATATTTCATCTGGAAAGATTATAATAGCCATGTATGTTGATGATATCATCACTAAAGGGTGTGACACACAGGGAATCAAGGATTTAAAACAATTCAAGCAGCAACAATTTCAAACCAAAGACTTCGGAGACAAGACACCTGAAGTATTTTCTGGGTATTGAAGTAACAGGGTCGATGTTTGGAATCACCCTTTCACAAAGGAAATATGTGTGGCTTACTGGAAGAAATAGAATTACTAGGAGCAAAGCTAATGGATACTCCTATTGATTCAAATGTTAAGATATCTGATATTGAAGGGGAGTTCCTAGATGACCCTAGCAAGTATAGGAGGTTAGTGGGAAAGCTTATCTTACCATTTCAAAGCCAGATAACTCTTTCAATGTAGGAGTGGAGTCAGTTCATGGCTTCACGCAAAACCCAAGGACAAGTCACTGGGAAGATCTTATTGGGGTTCTCTACCATTTCAAGGGTGTTCTAGGTCAAGGGTTGTTATATAAAGAAGGGGGAGAACTGTCTCTAGAAAGATATATAGATGCAAACTTGGCAGGCTCAGTTACTCATAGAAAACTTACAACTAGTTATTGCACCTTTTTATAGCTGGAAATTTGGTCACTTGGAAAAGCAAAATCCAAGGACAAGTCATTCGGAAGGTCTTATTATGGTTCTCTACTATTTGAAGGGTGTTCTAGGTCAAGGGTTGTAAATAAGGGGAAAGAACTGTCTCTAGAAGGATATATAGATGCAGACTGGGCAGGCTCAGTTACTAATAGAAAACCCACAACTAGTTATTGCACCTTTTTATAGCTGGAAATTTGGTCACTTGGAAAACCAAAAAGTAGAGGGTGGTGGCTAGAAGCAGTCATGAAGTAGAATATAGAGCCATGGCACACATGACTTGTGAGTTGATTTAATTGAAGCAGCTACTACATGAAATTGGTGTGAAGATTCCCATTCATATCAAATTACACCTTTGTTAAGTTGGAAAATCAACTTGTTGACTTGTTCATGAAAGGTTTAAATTGGGCTCAAATGAAACAAATATGTAACAAGTTGGAGCTTTACGACATATATGCTCCAACTTGAGGGGGACTGTTAGAAGTTAGCTTATATTTCTGTTATTACTTTAGAGTCAACAGTTGGGGACCCTATTCTTTTATTTGTTTTTTTTTTATGAATGAATTCCTATTGTTTTATTTGTTCTATTAATATTTAATAGGGTATTTATGCAATCTTGCTCATTATTATCGGATTAATAAAATAGAGCGGCAATTGAGATCACTTGTACGATCTCTTCCGTTATTCACATCCCTAGTTTTTCTTCTCTACTCTCTACTCTCTCCTCTCTTCTTCTCTATTCTCTCTATTTTCAGACCTGTTTTTTCTTATCTTTGTCATTAATTAAGAACATATTAAGTCTGTTCGCAACCTCCAAGGGAAGTTATCAACCTTTTTTTGATAGGAAGTTGTCAACTTTCCTTATCCAATTCAAAATAATCTTACAGTCCCCGTCAATAATTAGGTCTGTCCATCTTGCAATGGCACTAATTTTTGGCCTTGTAAGAGGGTTAGGATTTCTGTCTTGAGCGAATTACAATGCCCCACTCAGTGTTTTAATAGCCCAAGGTGCATGAAAAAGTGCAAGGGCCTTTTTTGTCCTGAGTAAGGGTGATCAAGGTTTGAAATGTCGATGTCGGTCATCCAAATATAAGAAACATGTCAGAAATGTCGGAAATGTTGTAAAAATTATAGATATGGTGGAAACATTGTAAAATATGCAAAATATAGAATGGTATTTTATGAAACGATAAAAGAAGCATAGGCACACCTTTTTAAGTTATTATCTTATTCCAAATCATTAAACAAAGCTAAGAAACTAAGGTCATAGACAAAAGAGTATGTTTCAAAGTTGCCCCGTAAACCTTAAGATTCAGAGCTTCATGATAAAATGAGTTAAAGCAAAATTTAAACTCATAGAAAATGTAAATAGTTGTAATAGATCAACCAAATAATCTATTACACAAATAAAAACTAATATTTAACTTCATATTTGAAATGAAATAATGAATATTGAGTTAGATCAAAGTGGTAACCACATAAGTTAGGTGGACAATAACTTGTTACTAAACATACCTACAATATTGTCACCAACTTATGTTATAATACCATCTCTTGCATTCCACATGGTATTTGTAGTGTTCATTGGGGAATATGTCAATTCTAGTAAAATTTCATGTTGCCACCCATGGAAGTGGAAATGAAAATATGTCATGGAAGCTATCTCTTATACTCCACAGTGTTGGTAGTGTTCATTGGGGAAATGTCGATTCCGGTAAAATTTCGTGTCCTACCCAAGAAAATGGAAATATGTCGTGGAAATATTAGGGAAATTAGGGACATTTTAAACCATGGGGGTGATCATATGCTAGGCCTGGAGGGCTTAGCTTAGCACCAATTATATGGGCTTTAAGCTAGGCCTTGGCCCAACCCGGCCCGCACCCTAGTTCTAGATTGCAAGCCTAAGCCTGGCCCTACATAGGCCTGGGCTGGGTTTACGAGCTTTCCAAGCCTAATGAGTAATGACTTTGGGCTCATGGCATCAAATAATAAAAACTTAAGTATAGTATGCATAAAAAATTTTCACAAGCTAAAGTTAAATTGGACTTAGCTAGGCTTTAGCCCTATGGCACAAAAAATAAGAAATGGGCCTCATTTAATTGTTAGGCTTAATTTGGTTTGGGTTACCTATCCTTTTATAGATGAAAGCAAGGCCTTCACTCCTATTCTTGAGCAATGTTGGACTTGGGACAACACTAAATAGTTGGTGCAACCATTGAGTGTTTTCCCTAAGTCTCACATTGCTTAGAGAATGAGAATAACAAAACACATAAATATAACATATAAAACTTATTCAAAGTAAAAATGTAAAAATAAACTTGAACACAACATAGTCAAGCACTCAAAGACCTTTGGGTGGGAGATAGTCCACTCAAAGACCTCTTCCTTGACCTATACACTTTGTCAAACTTCAAAGGGGAAACAGTAAGCATTTTGGGTAATCCTGGCGCAAGTGGGGTCAATTGAAATCTGGGTTTCAAGAGGGGCCTTAGGGAAAATGAATGTGCCTCTTTAATTCAATTGTTGGATCTAATAGGACAAGTTCATCTGGGCCCATCCTTGGAAGATTCTAGAATTTGGAAAAGTTCCTCAGATGGCCTCTTCTCTTGTTCCTCTTTCTTTAATGTTCTTGCCACACCTAGCAACCCGGTTGGGGAATTCCCTGTAAAAGAAATTTGGAGTAAGCCTATCCCTCCAAAAATTCAAGCCTTCTGTTGGGAAATTTTCATTGGCAAGGTTAACACGTGTGATATGCTACAGAAAAGAAGGCCTTTTGCTTGCCTTTCTCCTCACATGTGCTCCCTTTGTAAGGAAAGTGGTGAGACCTTGACACATCTATTGTTATCTTGTTCCTTTGTGCATCATATTTGGGAATCTTTTTGTCTTCTCTTTGGTTGCAGGACTTTTCAACCAAAGACTTTTTTAGGCAATCAAAGAAAAGAGGGAAGGTCATGTGGAAAGCTACAAAGGCAGCTATTTTTGGGTGATATGGGAAGAAAGGAATAACAGAATATTCTTGGATAAGAATAGAATAAAGGAGGAGGTAATTGACACAATCAAAGTTAAAGTAGCTCATTGGGTAAGATCTTTGCATATTTTCCAAGATTTCTCAGTCACAAAAATTATAAGATCTTGGACAGAAGTAGCACAATCTTCATGAGTGAAAGAGAGAGTAAGGATGGAATGGAAATCTCCATATGGTAACAGAATTAAACTGAATTTTGATGGAAGCTCATTTGGAAATCCGGGATTGTCAGGTATCGGGGGCGTAACCAGAAATTCTGAAAGGAGAATATTAGCATTATTCTTTGGACCTATCGGCATGGGCAACTCTCTAAAAGCTGAGGTAATGGCATTGCTACAAGGATTGAAGATAGCCAAGCAACTAGGAATGAGGCATATTGAGGTTGAAGGGGATTCCAAGGTGATCATCTCTTGGGCTAAAAACAATAGAACTACTCCGTGGACTTTCAACAAGTGATAAGGGAAGTGGAAAATGTTGCAAGGGAGGTAGAGGCAGAATTCAAATGGGTTAGAAGGAGTGCAAATGGGATAGCTGATTATCTTGCTAAACAAGGGGCTTTGAGTCAACAATTGTTTTGGGCTGCAATGTAAAAAGGGACAGAAATATGTAATAGTGTGGGACTTCTAGTCCCATACACAAAGTTGTAAAACTTTTTAACTTTAATTTCAAATAAAACTCTCCTTTAATGATCAAAGAAGAAAAAATTGAAAGCACACAAAACTTCAATCTCTTAATTTCCTTCCTAATCACATTACTCTAGTTCTACAAGCCACTTTGTACCAAGCCCCCAGTTCCTGAACTACATCCATCAAAGTTTAATTATAGCTTCCATGCTTAGGTGGATTGGTGACATGAATGCAATAAACAAGTTTGGGGGTGGGGGTACAACCTAATCTTGTTTTGAATTGGGACCACTGCATCTTCAAGGCCAGGGTCGAATTCAACTTTTAACTTATTTCCAATAGGTATCTCTCTACCTTCCCCCATTGTGATGTGCCTGATTCAGTAGCATGATTCTCACTAATAATGAAGGAATGAAGATATTTGAATAAACTGTGCCCATGTTGACTCCATGTCATATCATGCCCTAAACAACCCCCATGTTAGCATAAAACATACCCTAAAGGTTTGAAGCAGAAATTTTCAAAAAAAAAACATTATTTATTCATTAAAATCATGGATAAAAATAAAGACATTAGTACTGGACCAACTACAAAATAGAACAGACTAATAAGCTTGATGAACTTTTCAAGACAACACCCGTGGCTGATGTATTAGCATGGCAAGGTACAAATAAAACTCAGCTGTATTAGGAAAGGATCCACCAAGTTGGGGACTAGTGGAAAGTATCAAATAGGTATTTGTATCATGTTAAGGGTACAAAGGGCTAGGACTTCTTTTGGGGTACCCGTACCACACACAAACAGTTGCACATATCATTCTTTTTATTTACAACTAAAATTTTCACAATTATTGATAAAAAAATACAACAAAGAAATAAATTCTCTGAACCATTGTTGCACTTGCTTGCATTTCACAACCCAAGCTCAACCATGAAAACCAGTTCCATGCATTAAATGTCCATATCAGAAAATGGATAAAAGCAATTATCAGAAAACAAATGAACAAACAATTAAAGATGCTTAAGCTTACTAGGTTGGTGGATGATACGACGTTGGCCAAAGCTTGCATTGTTCCTCCCACTCTTCCTTTGACAAAGCAGCATACTTAGCTACCTGAGAGCAATTTCAATATTTATTTATACACGAGCATCCATATCATAAACCAAAAGAACCATTTATGCAGTAAAAGAAAATGCAAATAAGACACCAAGCTATCAAAGAACAATTTTAACCTCCTAAAAACGTACGATTAGCACAAACATGAAGTATGAACCAATCTACATAAGAGAACTGTAGACAATATATTTCAACAAAATTAGATGGGCAAAACCAAAATTTCAGCAATGAACATGATTAACAGTTGAGGAGACGATTTTTTTGGTCTTTTGAGCTTTAGTTGAAATTATTTAATTACATAGGAGAGATAGGAGATTTCTTGTAATCGTTATTCCTTATATATAAGTCAATAGTTAGGTGTATGATACTCAACAGATTCACTAAACCATTTACCTAATCTAATTTTCTTTTCCTCTCTTCAATCTTAGTTTTCATCTTCATTCTCTTCTATTCTCTTTGATTAATAAGGATTATGTTATTAACACTATAACTTCTGACCAGAGCAAAGACCCCGTTGTGATTTGTGAAGAAACAGTGATTCTTGTGGAAGAAGAGAAACCATTGTCATCGTCTAATGATGTTATCTTTTTGTTTTTTTTTTATCAGAAACACAGAACTAATTCCATTAAGATTAGAAAAAAGAATTACAACAAGAGGTTGTGAAAGAAGAAACAGCAGCTCCAGTAGAGCTGACTCATCCCAAGTATTAGAATTGAGCCCAATACAAGGATTACCTTTGTACCCTTTTCTTAGTTAAACCATCTGCCAGACTATTTGCAATTCTCCTAAGCCATTTAACTTGGACCATCATGCCTTTTGACAGCCATTTGAAGCACTGAAGTCATTCCTTAAGTGCCATGTCACCCCCTCCTTTTTCAGCCATTCCACAACTATTCTCAAATAACCCTCAATAATCAATCTTTCAATACCCAATTCTTTGGCCTTCTCAACCCCATAAACTGCAGCCAATAATTCTGATCTAACTACATCACCTTGCTCAGTTGGGCCTGAATATAAGGCTATTATGTTACCTTCCTCATCCCAAATGACCCTTCCAATACCTGAGTGACCCAGATTGCTCACACAACTCCCATCAAGGTTCAGTTTCTTCCAACCACAGTTTGGAGGTGACAACTCCACAAATATTTTTTGTCTCCTGGATGATGAAACAGCTATTACATTACACCCCAAGATCTGAAAAAATCATCAACCTTAAAATCTGAAAAGAGTTTCAGAGTTTTAGCCCATTGTGCCACTCTTAATGTTATGACCTCTACTAGAGATTCCTTAATTATTTCTTTATCTTCAAAAATTACTGAGTTCCTTTCCCCCAAACTGGCCAGATCACCGCTGCTCTAGTACATCTCCACAATATCCTGACCCTCCTTTTAGTGCAATTAAAAACTGAAGCGCTAAATAATCCTTCCAACTTCCAAGTTGTCAAGAGAGAACCATATGCAACCAAAGAAAGAAGAAAACCAATCCCAAATAAAACTTTTTTTTATCAATAACGTTGAAACTTTTATTCATTAAAATACTTTAGGTTACGACAATAAGTTACAAAAGAAATCAGCATAGTAAGTTGACCCAGTACAGAATTACAAATGTGCCCAAAACATATATGTTCTTTGAACCCCTTGCTTTGCTAAGCTATCTGTCAAACTGTTGGCAGATCTCCTTACCCATCCCACTTGAATTGGCATGTTCCTTGATATCCATTTAAATCTTCTGAAATCATTCTTCTTTGAAGCAATTTGGTCTTTTTCTTTGAACAAATAAATCTAACAAAGGAACAAGAGATTAAGAGATAAAAAACAGTCTCACCA
This sequence comes from Nelumbo nucifera, assembly GCF_055504915.1. NCBI lineage: Eukaryota > Viridiplantae > Streptophyta > Magnoliopsida > Proteales > Nelumbonaceae > Nelumbo > Nelumbo nucifera. The sequence continues at coordinate 75,002,335 of NC_142653.1, forward strand.
TTCAACTTACATAAGAAGCACCAGCTAGGGGACAAACACCAATTTGGTCTTTTTCTTTGAAGCAAGTTACAAGTATTAATACTACCATGAAACACTTCTCAACAAAAAGCATTGATTTTTGGGGGAATGGAAAACACCAAATTTCCGTAACAGGGAAAGAAGAAGAGCTGACTACAATGGAGTTAAAGAAAGACTTACAAGAGAACAAACATATAGGATTAAGGCCCCAAACCCTATTGTCCAAAACACCTTCTCCCAAAACTATTGAATTCAGCAAGCTTAGCAAATCACACACTAGGAATTTCAGACTCTCTAAGTTTCCTGTTAAAACCTAATTTCATTTCAGCCTTGAAGGATGAGAGTGCAGGCAAATAAAATCAGACACAGGTCTATCCTTAAAACTGGAAAGAGAAAAAAATGAGGGAAAGCTCTCAATCAAAAGAATATCCCCAACCCACACATCTTCCCAAAACCTAAATTTTGACCTGAAGCCAACTTATACCTGACATGGTTGAGGAAGGCAGGAAGGATCTCATGAATAGCCTTCCAAGGAGCAGCCAAAGTAGCTCTACATAGACAACCAGCATCCCATCCATTGCTTGATATCCCATGAATGCTTGGAACAACTTTGTGCCATAATCCCTCATTTTCTTTGGGAAACCTCCAAAGCCATTTGCTCAATAAAGCCAAATTTTTCATTGGCATTACCAATCCACAAACCCCCTTCTGACTTCAATTTCACCACCTTCTTCCATGTTACCAAATGATCTTTTTTTTCCCTTCCCCTTATTTCCCATAGAAAATCTCATGATTTTTTTCAATTTTCCTCACCACAGCTTGGGCTATCCTAAAAACTGACATGTAGTACACTGGAAGGTTGGCAAGGGTGGACTTGATTAGAATTAATCTCCTACCCAATGAAATATAGTTCCTTTCCTTTTCCACCCCGCTAATCTCTTCTCAAACCTTTCCACCACCAAGGTCCAAAAACTAGTTGATCTAGGGTTGTCACCTAGGGGTGACCCTAAATATCTCAAGGACCACTCTCCCCTCTCACAACCTAAAGATTCTACCATAGACCTCAATTCATCTCCTTCTACATTGATGCCAATTATTAAACTTTTAGACCAATTAATCCTTAAATTGGACAATCTCTAAAAAGCTTCACTACCAACTTCAAGTTTTCCACCCCATCTCTACAATCCTCATCACAAAATACCAAGATATCATCTGCAAACTACAAATGAGTAATCAAGATGTTGTCTCTCCCTACTGACCAACCTCTGAACAACTGCATACAGTTCACTCTTGAAATCAACTTACTTAGTACTTCAGCTACCAAAGTAAAGAGAATGGGAGAGAGTGGGCCACAAAACCCTTCAAAGAAATCAAACACCGAACCATTGAGAATAACTAAGTAATTACTTGTTTGTAAGTAACCTCTTATCAATTTACACCACAAATCCCCAAAGTCACACCTCATGTTATCAATTAAAACTCCTAGTCCACCAAATCATAGGCTTTCTCCAAATCCAACTTGATTGCAACCCCCTTCTTCCTTAATCTATTTTGAGCCTCCACACACTCATTAGCAATTAGAATTTGATCGCCTGTTTGCCTATCATGAATAAAGGCCCCTTGAAATTGTGAAATAAGTGAGGGAATCACCATCTTGATCCTCAAAAACAACACCTTTGCAATTACTTTGTAGATACTAGTGACTAGGTTCATAGGTCTAACATCCCCTAAAAGGTTGACATCACTCTTCTTTGGGACCAAAGCTATAAAAGTAGAATTCATACCCAGGCTAATAACTTCTCTTCTATGAAACTCTCTAAAAACTCTAATCAAATCGGCGACGGCGTTAATTATGTCCCAGCAATCTTGATAAAAGGCCATTGTAAATCCATTGGGCCTCGAAGCTTTTGATCTATCTATTGAGAAATTGCTTCCTTGATTTCATCCTACTCAAACCTTCTTTTCAGAAACTCCACTTTATTATCTCCCAAGACCTTCCTATCAATACCTTTAACCGTCCACCTTTCAATGGCAGGTCTTCTATAAATTGAAATGAAATGATCCACAAAGGTCATAGCAATTTCACTTTGATCTATAATCTCTGACTCCCCCACCATTAAGGAGGCAATCAAACCCTTCCTCCTACCATTTGCAATGGCATAGAAGAATCTTGTATTACCATCACCTTCCTTGATCCACCTCTCTCTAAATTTCTACTTCCAACTAATTTCCTCTCTTAATAATGTCTCCTCTAACTTCTTCAAGGACCATCTCAACTCCTTGTCACCAACTGCTAAGGAACCATCCAGTTCTTTTTTATCAATTTCCTCAATTTGTGAGATCAAATTAGTTTTTTCCTCTTCTTCTCTTCCAAACTTCTCTCTATTCTAATCTCTAATTTCCTTTTTCAACAATGGCAATTTCTTTAGAAACCTTTGGCCTTCTTAGTTTGGTAGTTGAACTTGGTATCCCTCCAAATGTTGACTCTCTCTTTGAATTCCGAGTGAATGAGCCACATCCCACATGTTTTCAAATCTAAAGGGGGTTGGGCCTCCATCAATAATCCTCTGAAACAAACAAATTGGCCAATGGTCTAAGGTAATTCTAGGAAAAGCTCTTCCCAATAGGCTTGTCCAATGCTCTTCCCAGCCTAGAGATACCTAGAAATCTACCAAGTTTAGAACAGATGGGATTAGCTTGAAGATTCAACCAAGTATAGCAAGACTAACCCAATGGAATATCTCTCAATTCAAAGGCCTCAACAAAATCATTATATTTCCTCATTCTCGAAGTAATCCTTTGCCTACCTCTATTTGGCTCACCCACAAATCCAATAACATTGAAGTCTCCCCCTATGCACCACGCCCTTCCCAAAGTCCCTTAATGTCTAATAACTCCTCCCACATCAAGTTCCTCTCTCTCTATGAGAGTTTGGCCCATAAACAATCCTGAGAACTCATTCAAACTCATCCTGTACACTCATCAATTTAGTAGAAATTGAAAATTTCCCCACCAACTCTTCCATGCACTATACCACCTCCTCTTTCCATATTATTATTATGCCCCTGAGGCACCCCATGATGGAACAAAACTCCAATTAATATTTCTCTCTACCCAAAAATTCCTTACCCATTTTCTATCTACTTCATGAATTTTCAATTCCTAGATTAACACAATATCCGGTTTCTCCTTCCTCAATATTTCCTCGATTGCTCTTCTTTTTGTAGCACTCCCTAGCCCTCTCACATTCCAACTGATAATCTTCATTGTCATAGAAAAACTTAACCCAACCCTTACTTTTCCTATAGCCCCCATTTCTTCTTCCCCCTCTAGTTCTAAACTCCTTGTCCACTTCCCTATCATTGATAAGTTTCATAACTTCATTCAATTTTCATCTCCTCTTACCTCCCCTCTCTTTTTCTTTCCTAGTCTGAGACTTCACTTCCTTAGATCTTTCTATCTTCAATCTCATTTTATCAACCAAGTTCATCACCAGGTCCTCTACACTATAAGCCCCCACTTGTTTTATAAGCCTCCACTTGTTTTGTTCTTTCCAAACATGACTTCTTCTTCCTTCCCCTTATTCCATTCCATCAAGTTCTCCTCAACCTTAGAATTCTTTTGAGTCAAATTTTCCTTTGGACTCCCTTTTTCCCTACTCTTACCTAAACCTTCACTATGTACTATATCTTCCCCCATTTTCCTTGACCTCACCCTCCTAAACTCAGTGTCAACAATCCCTCCTTCCCTGCTTCTAATTGCTCCTTCACCACCCCCTCCTTCTAAACCTATCATAGTCGTTCCGCCTTCAGGCACCACCAAGGGAACTTCAGAGCCATGGATGGGAGTTAAAAGATCTGTAGAACCAACATGGTAAGGGTTAGTACCAAAAACAAAACATCAAAATTACAGAGGTTACCAAAATATAGCAGAGAGGTAGACATAGTAGGGGTTGAAGTAGCAACTCCTTCGATAATTTGTTCCATATGGTGGTTCCCCAAACCAGTAGAACCAAATTTGTCAAGTTAGGAAGGTTTCAAGCTTGTATTTTGCTTTGTCGACTCTAATTTTGTTCCCCCAATCAGATTTTCCAATGAAGTTTCCTAGCTCCCTTGCAAATTCGATGTCTAAATACCTTGTGCTAGATAGTGTATGCCCTTAGCTCCAATCAGATTGATGTACACAAACATTTATAAATAATATAAGTACATTATTGTTTCATGATCACATTTGGTATATTTCTATGAATTACTCCTTAAATTGGACACTCATGAGACTCGTATTAGTTTAGAATCTTCTCAACCATTGGATAGACTTTGGAAGTTTATCCTAACAAGGCTGACACTATTGTATTGTCGAATTGGTGGAGCAGCTTGTCTCAGTTGTTAGGGTTAGGCCCCAAGCGTAGATAGTGGGTGGTGGGAAGATGCACCAAACCCGGACCAATTTCCAGTTATGCCCTATACCTTGGAGATAGATAGGCAAAACTGAAAACTTGCACTTAACCCCTAGACTTGATTATGATACTATACTAGATTTTGGACTGAACTGTCTTTGATGTGCCAACTAATGAGATCCATTAAGGGTCAAATATCTAGGCATGTTGGGGCAATTAAGGAAATTACTTGAGTGGGTGATCATAGTGACAGAATTGGCCCCTTTGCCAAACAAAGTGAATATCAGGGTTTATACTCTCTCTGATGGAAATGTTATATTACTATTTTTATAAAAAAGGTTGGTAAAAGGTTTTAATCCCAGGATCCATACGAGCAAAGAGAGTGACACTGCATTTTGTAGTCAGGGAAGAGGTCCTTACTTGTGAGTAGTGTTTTGATGATTATGGGCCAAGAGGTTAGGTGTCAGAGACTATTACAGGGTTGACTACCCAATGGGCTTCATCTTACATAAGTCCACTATCCTTGGATCTTCATAGGGTGGCTGAATCCAATGATCATTTATATATAAATGTTGGGCCCAGTTGAGCCCAAGTTGATTGGATTAGGGGTTCAACCTAACCTCTTCCAAAGGTGGGGAGTTTTGCCATCCATTCCAAAAGCCACCTTCTCCATTCAAAATCATCCAAGGCTTCCACAAGCTTCATCCAAACTTGTTTTCCTTTTCCTTCTAGGATACACACCACCTGCTTTTTGCCATCTCAAATATCTCACTCAGCTGAATATAGCCTCCTCTGTTATTAATCTTCTTCTCCACAATTTTTTTTCTTTTGAATGCCAAGTTCTTTCCAACCAGACTCAATGATGGCAAATATTGTACCATCAATGAAGCCTTTCAACCATCTTGACACCTCCCTGCTTAAAACCACCAAGGATCTTTTGTCTTCTCTGATTTTGATTGTTGAACCTCCACCAGTTTCTTCCAGCAGGAACCTTTTATTTTCCACGACCAGAACCTTTCTCCACTTTGTCAATAGCAAAAACTTCTCCATTTCCTCTTCTGTTCTAAAACCAGAAGTTCAAGCCTTAATCGTAAGCACTAACTTTCTGTAGGTGTTCCTCATGTAGCATTGGAAGCTCAAAACATTACATCTGCACCTTGGAAGCTCAAATTTATATACAGAGAAATTGACATAGTTGCAAGGAGGTTCAACACTCAGTTTGGTTGGGTCAAAAGGACTGCAAATGGGTTAGTAGACACCCTAGAAAAACAGGGGGCAAATAGATCTACCTTGTACTAGGCAGAACTGTAAATGCTTTGTAGTGTTTGCAGATTGGGTTAATGCTTTCTGCAACCTAATAACTATTGTATTTCAATATTTCTCTGTTATTAATAAAATCTTTTTGCTGATCAAAAAAAAACATTCAGGGGTAGTTTGGTCATGTAAAATACTTAAATGCATAGTTGTCAAGGCAACTAGGCGAGGCTAGGCAACCATGGGGCGCCGAGGCGCCTAGGCGATGGAATCTGACCTAAACTATTTTATTTAGGAACTAGGAAGGGAGTAAGTTTGGTTGTTAAAAATAATAAGTACAGGAAGCCAGGAACTAGGAAGGGAGGAGGAGGGAGGAGAATAGAGGCGAAGCCCCTGTTTTTCAAAAAAAAAAAAAGCATTGAATTTGGGCTGGAAGAAGGAGGAGGAGGAGGATAGGGGCGGAGCCCCTATTTTTTCGAAGAAAAAAAGAACTGAAGTTGGGCTGGGAGAGAAGAAGCCCCTGTTTTTTTCGAAAAAAAAAAAAAAGAGCACTGAAGCTGGATTTAGGCATCCGCCTAGTTGCCTAGGCGCCCACCTAAGTCTTTGGGCGGTCGCCTGGTATACAAAACTATAGGCGTTTGGGCGAGGCGACATTGTAAAACCACCTAGTCGCCTAGGCATCGCCTTGACAACTATGCTTAAATGCTTATGTCAACAATCTGTTAATAATCACTAACAATGATCTAACAGAAATCTAATAGAAGGTGAGATTTAGACAATAGAACTCATTGATAGGGGGTTCTGGGGGTTTTGAAAAGTCATGGTGACTTTTAGATAATCATTCCAACTTTTTTTTGGTATCTTGAGGCAATGCACCCTTTTGCTATATAGTAATAAAATATATACACAAAAATCATTGATCAAAAAATAATGAGGTAACCAAAAAATTATAAAATAAAACCAAAATCTGATAAGCTTAAGCTTTAATAGATTGGAAAAAGTTTTGACAATGACCAATGTGTCACAAAGTCCTATTCTTCAATTTTGCTAAAAACGGTAATTCCTTATAAAAAACTAAAATGCATAAAAGGAAATTAAAAGCAAATGGAGTTTTTGATAGTAAAATAAAATTCATAAAAGGAAAGGAAATATAATTATAAAGAAAAGGATGACCCACTTTTGCAATGAAGGGACTCAACTGGTAGGCATTTATTAGCTCAAGTATGCCATCTGGTGTGCCCTCTAACCAATTCTCACCTTTAAGTGCAACACATAAGATGATGGATATTTGATTCTTGCCTGTCAAAAATCAAATTGTCATCCATATGTATAGGCCTTTGCAAAGATAATAAGCATTAAAACAGATTCACAAACGGCCAATTTCAGCTTAGTGCAAGACCAACAACGAAAAGCATCATGAATCATAGCAATTTTTCAACAAAGAAGGCAGTAGAGATTCTTTATCTTTATGAAAGCTTTAGGTTAGGTTAGGTTAGGTGGAACATTTCCAGACCATGGTAAATACATAAATATTTTTCCATACCAGTCTATAGTATTTGTTTATTAAATGCAAATATTTTTTCTTTGAAAAAAGTGTTGTATTATATTAGAAAGAAAACAAAAGGCCCATGTACAATAAAATGTACTCAAGGACCATACAAAAGCTCCCTGCAGCACTATACCTCCAAACCCTGCTTTACAAAAAGATTTTCATGTACAAAAAAACATCTTTACTTCTAAACAACATGTGTGCAGCTAGCCAAGAAAACATCTTTACCAAAACCTCCTAAAAAACAGCATTAACAGAGCTGCTCTTATTCTTGAATATTCCTGCATTTCCTTCCTGCCATAAGAACCAAAAATACCACAGCATGGACTATATCCCAAGCTAGATTTCCCCTTGCGCTCAGCCCTCCATACCTTTAAAAACTCCACCACCAAGACTGCGCAGCATCTCTTCACCTCAAACAAGTTCCATATTTTAGACCATATTTCATAGGAGAATCTATAATGTAGCAATAGATGATTCAATGATTCAAAGTGCCCTTCACACAATACACAAGCTTCTGAATACTGGTCCAGCAACAGACCCTTCTCCGAAGGTTGTCCCTAGTAAGTGTTTTGTTTTAAGTATGCATTCCACACAAAAAATGCCACTTTTGTAGAAACATTCTTACACCAAATAATAGTGACAGGGACTGACTGCTTTTCTGCACCCGCTTTTTTTCCAACAAGTTACCCAGTATCATATATGGAAAACATGACACAACAAAAGTGTATCAAAAGATGAATCATACCTCCATCTATGCAATTCTTCCGCACCCGCTTCACATGGCGGAGATTCTCCAATGGTGCTATTTGATTTAATCGTCTAAGCGAAATTAAGAAAGGAAAAAAACATTCATTAGAACTAGATAGCATCATCCATCAAAGCAGACAAAAACCAAGCCAAGAGAAACTTAAGAATAAAAAAGCAACAAAATTGATATTTTTCTGCATACTAAAAAAAAATTGTAAAACAAGGGCTAACTAGTGGCTGGCTGCAGATGGATAACCTTACAATAGTGTTGGCAAGCTTTGGCTCTATCACTGAAGCAAAAACATCAGCTGCACAGTACCCACCATCATTAATAGTAGAAATCTCACAGTACCCATCACCATTTATAGTAGAAATCTCTGAGTAAGCTTTCAGCTGCAACCGTTATCAAAAGAAAGATAGGAAAAAGATGCAGCTAGAAAGAGGAACAATTAGTAGGTTACTTACCAGTGGGTTGTTGATTTGGTGGAACTGGTGGTTTGTCGGGAATGTGAATAATTTCCCATTTGTTATTCATCATTTTTCGTATATCACACCTTGCTTCCTCCCAGCCCTCAGTAACTCTGCTTCTTGAGCAACAAATCATTCTATTTATGAGAGAAGTCACAAGGTTGAATGCAGTAAAAAAGGAAAAAAAATACAAGAGCCTCAGTCTTTTTCCCAAAGGTATTTAAAAAACTAAGAAAATAAGAGTGATAGGACCATTCAAAGAAGGAGGGGGCGTCAGCGAAGCCCTTGTTTTGTTTCCGACAATATTTTTTATAAAAATTTAAGAAAAAAATACAAGAGAACAGGACAACTTAAAAGAAGAAGAAGAAGAAATTACCAGGTCTTCGACGACTTGGGCTGAAAAACTCTTCTTAGTCGTTGGTTTCTCTACTTGTCTTGTCTTCTCAATCGTCAGTCTTCTCTTCTCAGTCTCGGTTGAAACAATGGAAACTCTTTTTTAAGTGTCGATCTCTCTTCTTAGTCTTTTCTATCTTCTCTTCTCGGCCTCGATTTAGAACCCAAAAAAACATGTAACAAACGCATAATGCTAATAAAGGAACTACTAGCCGCCGAAGGGGCCGAGAAGAAATTCATATAAATACTAAAATGGACTGGTCTAATTATAAAGCATCCAAGAAATTCATATAAATACTAAAAAGAGATCTGTGCTCGTTTTTTAAATATTGTTTCAGCAAAGAATTAATATGATCATACAGTGAGTTTTGAGTTCTACAGTTGTCCTTTGTAGTCATCCATGGTCGAACCGTCGACCCAATTCCATTTTACCCCAAACCCGGTCCCTGGCAAAAAATCGTTGAATCAGTCAATGGCCCGTTGATCCAAGAGGTCGATTCGTTCAACGGTTTTTGGCCATTTTTAATTTTTTTATTTTTGTTGTTAGAACAAGCCATCCATTCGAACTCGATGGTCGAACCGTCGACTTGGAAACTGGTGGCCAGAACAGTTCCGTTCCTAGGTCGTTTTTTCTAGATGTTAATAATTAGACGAATTAACTTTGTAGTCATAGGAATGGTGGACATTGCAAGGGATTCCAAAACCTTGAAAGATAAACCCAAAGTGACCTTAAACATAGAAAAAATTTGCGATAAATCCACCAAACTAGAAAACCCAAAAAAAAAAATCAGAAAATCGAGTTCAAGTTCCGCTGTGAGACAAAACTTAACATACATGCAATCAAAGAAAAAGACAAAGCAGATCGTCTTGTAAGAAAAAAAAAAAGACATTGCACAAGAAAACACAGGGAAAACAAAATGGAAGAAATAAAAATGGTGGTAAACCCTATACCATTTTGGAGGATCTTAAAATCATCAGTATAAGAAACATTTGAATAGTGAAAATCCAAAAGCACAAAAAACCATGGTTTTCTGTTGACCTGGATGGATGGATATTTCGGCCCGAGAACTATCCAAGCAACCAGTTTCGTTTTACCCCAACCCCAGTCCCTGGCCAAAAACCGTTGAATCAATCAATAACCCATTGACTCGAGTGGTCAAACTGTCGACCTGTTGACCCGTTCAATGGTATTTGACCTTTTTTGTATTTTTTTTAATTGGGAACCGTCCAGGCAACCAGTTCCATTTTATCCCAAACCCAAACTCTGGCCAAAAAACCATTGAATTGGTCAACGATCCATTGACCCGAGTAGTCAAACCATCAACCGTTGACCCATTCAATGGTTTTTGGCCGTTTTTTTTTAATTTTGGTTGTTAGAACGGGTCGTCCGTTCAAATTAGACAGTCGAACTGTCAACCCAAAAACCGGTGGTTAGAACGGTTCTGTTTTCGGGTCGTATGAGTCATGCGCTCGAATGACATAACACGTATGATACTACTTAATGGAACACACACACTCAATTTTTTGTTGTCAGAACAGGTCGTTCGTCGAACTCGACAATCGAAATGTCAACCCAAAAACCAGTGGCAAGAACAGTTCCATAATTTTTTGTTTGTAATTTTTGTTGTTAGAATAGACCATTCATTCGAACCGGTTGGTCGAACAATCAACTTGAAACTAATGGCAATAAAATGATATATATAATATATATATAGATATATATATAAGATCTTAACTAAAAAAAGTGTAACATACAAAAGGGTGTATGTTAATAAAATAAAACCCACCAATAAAATGATATATATATATATGAGCATTCAAAAAAATGATATGGTAATTTGAAAATCATATTGACATTAGGCAAGGCGACCTCTAAAAGTCGCACGTCGCCTAGTTGCCTAATGCCAACTATATTAACAACAAATATCCCCACGGATCCAATTGAGATCTAAGGAAATGAAGCACCTGGGTGAGGTTGTGTGCCGAAGAGCGAGGTAAGTTCAAGAAAGCTTGATAATAGGGAGTTGGTTTTGGCTTCCAAGGGAAACAAGGGAAGTGGATTTGGTTCAGGCATGCAAGGAGGAAGCTTTGCGAATATTCATTTTAGTAGGGAAATTAGGAGTGGATCTAGGAAGGAGAAGGGCTGAAAGTGTCTCAAAAAATCCTGTTAACGACATACTTAAAACAAGGAATCTCAGAAAACCCAAAGGGTTAGGAAGCAAGCAGTTGGCTCATGTGACTAAAGTTTTTCACAAGCTTAAAAGGGCTAGTCAAGGATAGTCCTAACAACAAATTCAAGAGAATTTACAAAAGGAAAAGATCAAAATTCAAGGCTAAAGGGCAAACCTCACTAAAAGACAGAAATAAGGTAACAACTTTGAATTTAGATCCGGATAACTTGATTTCAGATTCTATTCCTCCCAATCAAATAGATGTGGAGTCCTCAAAGGAAAAGAGATAAAAAAAAAAAAAAAAATTGGGCTAGAGATTACAAAAGAGAAGGAAGGTGAAGAGATTGTAACTAAGAAAGAGGTCATTGAAAACATGATTGAGAAAGGAGGAAGGATGGAAAAATCGGATTGTTGAAATATAAGGCAACTGTAGAATCTCGTTTTAAGGAAGAAGGGGAAAGGAGAGAGAGCGGGGAAGGGAGTTAGGGGATTGTGGAAATGAAGAGTCTCCTAAGGAGAGCAATTTTGATAAGGAAATAGTGGGTATTGACAAACTTGTAGATAGATAGGTGGAAATCGAGAAGTCTCTTGGATTATTCTTTCTTGGGGGAGAAGCGGTGATTAAGAAAGCAATTGAACAATTTGAAAGAAATAGAAGGGAAGAGTCTATAAACCAAGAGTTTTGGGGGAAGAGGGGGAAGGCTTTGAATGAAGATGAAGGGGTAGAGAGGAAGAAATAGTGGATGAAGAATGATGGGGTGTTGCAAAGCAGCTGTTTGGTGAAAGGGAATCTTTTGAGGCACAATAGTAGTTTTGAGATTGGGTGGGGTTTCACTTTGTTGCCTTTAAAGTTTCAATGAAAGCCTTTATTTCTACTGTTCTAGAATGTAATCTAGCCTTTTTTTTTTATGTAGTACAATTTGCGTAGAGGTTCAAGCTATGGGTCAAGGATGTTGTTTTGGTTTAGTTTTATTGTCTTTGGTTCAATCTCCAGTGTAGTCGAAGCTTGGTTAAGTATTCTTCATTTGCTCTTACCTTCAACCGGGTTCAATGGTCATAGAGTCTTCCTTTGGTTCACCTACACCCAATTGCATCTAGACCCTTTTGAGTCACACTCCCAACTTTATCACCAGTTCAACCCAAACCGGGTTTAGTTAGACGTTGTTAAGTCATGTTTTGGTCACCTCATCCCCAAATTTAACCTAAGATTGGTCTAGTTCAAACATGTTCAGCCATCATTTACTAGCTTTCTAGGTCAGCCAAACCAAGACTTGTCCAAACCTTTATAAACCTAGTTGTGTCATCTTTGTAAAGCCATTTGGCTTCCTAGCCCCTCAGTTTCTAGTCAAACTGAGTCCAGTTGAAGAATTATTTTTTTAAACTTTTTTCCTTTTGTTTTGAAAAGAAGAGGTGTTGTTTTTCTACTTGTTTTGTTAATTAAGTAGCCCTAAATTGCTTGTCCACTTGTGTCCTAATGAAGCTCCCTAAGTGTGAGCACTTTGAAATCAACTTGTGAACTTTCTCCTAAAATAAAGGGCACACCCAACCCATCATGGGGAACTTATCTTCAATTTCTAATCCTATGGTTTGCTCTGAGATGTGATTTATGTTGACAGGTGTATTATATGTAGTGTACGCAGGTTTAGTGCCCGTAGGGGTATTTTTGTAATTTTGTAGTCCTTTTGTGTTGTACGGCTAGTATAATATAAATACAAATGCTTCACTCGCATGAAGCAGTTCTTTTGAGGCCTTAAGTCTGCAGCCTCTTCTCTCTTCTTCTTCTTCTTCTTCTTCTTCTTCTTCTCTTCTTTTCTGCTCAACATGGTATCAGAGCAAAACCGACTAGACCTGGAAAACAACCAGCTGAGGTCTCTCTTCACTGCTGCATAGGAGCTATGGTCCTGATGCTCGAAGACAAGGAAGAGGAAGCATTCTCTAATGCTGCAGTTAGTCTCCTCTGCCGAGTATGGTTCTGCTACAAGAGAGCTGACTGTTCAACTTCCTAGCGCAGAAAAGAGTTCTACTACATGTTTTCTAGGGTTGCTCGGCTAAGAAGACTGTGGAAAAACATCCTAGATGTACAAGGAAGGGTTCTGGCCTGCAGAGAAGATTGGGTCCACGAGTGTACTGTTTGTATTGCCTATTCATAGTTTGGGTGATCTGGGTACTGAACTGAAGTTTCTCTATTTATGGTTCTCTTCTTGCCCTCTTTCGATGGACTGTTAATGTCCTAAAATCTGAGTAGGGACTGTTCGGTTTTCTTTTTCTCCCTCCTTCGACTGTGTGCTGCTCTATTCAGCTCTCTAAGGGACTGTTGTTGAACCCTAAACCCTAAGTGATTGTTCGGCTGCCCTGAAAAGTGAATATCAGCCGATTAGGTGTGGTGAACCACCACTTGTATTGATGTATTGTTGTTCCTACTGATAAGCTGCATGAAAGTTGTAGGTTATTTAGACCTGGCTACACTGCAAGTGCAGTGTTCGTATGTTGTTCTGTGGACTCCTACAAAGGGTAGGTCATACAAACTAGTACTGCAGTTGCAGTGTTTGTGTTTGGTTCTCTGTGAAACCGAAAATCATCAAGTGCCTAGTTGTGGACTGTAACAGCTCTGTAAGGCAGTGTGCCTTTGTTTTGAGTACTTCTAAACCTAGAATCATGAATAAGGAAAGATTGTGGTGCACTAATTGTCAGAAGCCCCAGCACACCAAAGATACTTGTTGGGATCTCCATGGGAAACCAAAGTGGGCTCAGGATTTACCTAAGAAGCAAGGCTCAGATGTAATTAGAAGACCCAGGCAACAAGGTATCAAGAAACACCACATGGCCAATATGGTTACTTGGGAGAATCAGTCCTCCACTTCAACTGTGACTCAAACACCACATAGCCAACACAGCTACTGTGACCATTTGGAGCTTTATGGTAAAGCAATTCGCCAGATGGATGCTCCTCCCACCACATCTTTTGCATCCATATCAGGTAATCCTGCCATAGCTTTCCATGCCTCTTCACACAACCTTGACTCTCCATGGATCATCGATTCTTGAGCGTCAAAACACATGACTGGTATGTCCTCTTACTTTCAATCTTATCACCCTCTTTCCGGAAGAGATAAAGTGAGACTAGCTTATGAATCATACACTTCCATAGTTGGTCAAGGAACTCTCTCTCTTCCCCTCATCCTTACTCTTTCTGATGTTCTTCATGTTCCAAAATTCCCTATGAATTTGTTCTCAGTCAGTAGTGTTACAAATTCCTTAAACTGTTCTGTGAATTTTTTCCCTACCCATTGTGTGATTCAGGATCTGGCCTCAAGGAGGACGATTAGTAGGGGACATATGGTTGATGGACTCTACATGCTGAAGAATACGACTGGCCTTCATGTACAGAGCCTATGAGTTAGTTCAAAAAGAGTAAAATGTACTTGTGGCATTGTCGTCTGGGTCATTTGTCTTTTGAGACCTTGAAATTGGTTTTCCCAGAACTGTGTAAGTCAATGTCTGTTTCTAATTTTTCTTGTCAAACGTGTCAATTAAGCAAGCATTGTAGAACTCAATTTCCTCAAAGAAATAGTAAATCTGAGTTTCCTTTTCACATTGTTTATTCTGATGTGTGGGGCCCTATTACTTTACCTTCTGAGAGTGGCTACAAGTACTTCATTACCTTCATTGATGATTATTCCAGATATATATGGGTATATCCAATGCGAACCCGTGAGGAAGTACCAAAAATTATCCAAGATTTTCAGCGGATGGTCTTCACCCAATTTCAGACCGAGATTCAAATATTTTAGTTGGACAATGCAAAAGAGTTTTTTCATAGTGACCTTACGAAGTTCTTTGCTTCACATGGCTCTCTTCATCGGAGCTCTTGTGCCCGTACACCACAACAAAATGGTGTGGTTGAACGGAAGAACCGACACCTCCTTGAAATGGCACGTGGTTTACTACTCCACATGAATGTTCCCAAACATTTTTGGCTTGAGGCTGTCCTTTGTTCTATATACCTCATTAACCAAATGCCCTCTCGTTGGTTAGAGTACAAAGCCCCACATCAGCTTCTCTTTCCTAAGGCCCCTCTTCTTTCTATCCCTCCTCGTGTTTTTGGTTGTCGGTGCTTTGTCCAAAACCTTTCTCCCACCCGGGGGAAATTGGACTCTCGTGCTATCCCATGCATATTTCTTGGCTATTTATTCTCTCAGAAAGGGTATCGTTGCTTTGATCCTGTTTCTCAGAGATTCTATGTCTCCATGGATGTTACCTTTTGTGAAGATGAGCCATTCTTTCCTGTTTCTCCTCAGAGGGAGTGTAGGCATGGGGAGAAACTAGTTCAGCTTCCTCCTCTTCCTAATCCTTCTCCTTCCCCCCTTCTCTTCCTCCACTTCCTAATCCTTCTTCTTCTCCATCTTCTCTTCCTGATCCTCCACCTTTCCGTGTCTTTTCTCATCGTCATAAAGGCCAACCAAGTTCAAGAGTTGTACCTCAAGTGCCATCAAACTCCTCGGGGGAAGATCATACTCTCTCAGGTAACTTGACTCCCCATGATAGTCCTGACCTCCATGTTGCTAATGATCTTGACCTTCATATTGCTCATAGGAAAGGTGTTAGGTTGTGCACCACTAAACACCCCATTTCCAAATTTGTCTCCTATGAGAACATCTCACCTTCATTTCGTGCCTTCCTTACCTCCATTGACAATATCCCTATTCCCAAGAATGTGGCAGAAGCTCTCTCAGTACCAGAATGGACAAATGCCATGAAGGAAGAAATTGATGCTCTTCATAAGAATGGCACGTGGGAACTTGTTGATCTCCCTAAGGGTAAGGTTCCAGTTGGATGTAAATGGGTGTTCATTGTTAAGCATGGGGCTGATGGAACTGTGTAGAGGTATAAAGCTCGTTTAGTGGCAAAGGGTTTTACTCAAGTATATGAAGTTGATTATGTAGAAACCTTTGCCCCTGTTGCCAAAATGAACTCTATTAGAGTACTTTTCTCTCTTGCTGCAAATCTGAATTGGGATCTACATCAGCTCGACATCAAGAATGCCTTCTTGAATGGTGACCTTGAAGAGGAAGTTTATATGGTTCAACCCCCCGGTTTTTTTGCTCAAGGAAATGAACAAAAAGTGTGCAAGTTAAAGAAGTCTTTATATGGGCTGAAGCAATCACCAAGAACTTGGTTTAGCAGATTTCATACTACGGTTCAGCAGAGGGGATACAAGCAATGTCAGTCAGATCACACACTGTTTGTAAAAAGGGTAGAAGGTAAAATGACTTCCCTAATAGTATATGTGGATGACATAATTGTTACTGGTGACTGAGAGGATGAAATTCAAAGTTTGAAGGGCTTCCTTGCCACTCAGTTTGAAGTGAAAGATCTAGGACCCGCCAAATACTTCATTGGAATTGAGGTTGCCCGATCAAAAAAAGGTATCTTCATCTCCCAAAGGAAATATGTCCTAGACTTGCTTAAGGACACTGGAAAGATTGGGGTTAAACCAGCTGACTCTCCCATTGACCCCAACCATAAGTTAAGTGACATCCAAGGTGAACCTCTTAAGGATGTGAAGAAATTTCAGAGCCTTGTAGGAAGATTGTTGTACCTCTCTATGACTCGTCCAGACATAGCATATGTTGTTGGTGTCATCAGCCAGTTCATGCATGCAGCTAGGTCCACTCATCTTGAAGCAGCGGAGAGAATACTACGGTATCTTAAGAAGTTCCCGGGTGCTGGCTTACTATTCCAGAAACATGGACATTTGAGAGTTGAAATTTACACAGATGCGGATTGGGCTGGATCTCAAAGTGACAGAAGGTCTACTAGTGGTTATTGCACCTTTGTTGGAGGGAACCTTGTTACTTGGAGGAGTAAGAAACAAACCGTGGTAGCTAGATCCAGTGCTGAAGCTGAGCACCGTGCAATGGCACACGGAGTAGCCAAAGGTATGTGGATAAAGAATCTATTGGGAGAGTTGGATTTTCCAGTTGACAAATCCATGACTCTTCTCTGTGACAAAAAGACAGCTATAAGTATTGCTGCCAACCTGGTACTATATGATAGAATAAAGCACATTGAAGTTGACAAGCACTTTATCAGAGAGAAAATCATCACAGGCGAAGTATGCACTCCATACATTAGCTCTGAAGACAACTAGCAAACATCTTTACAAAAGGGCTAAATCATTCCAGACACCAAGGTCTCTGTGACAAGTTGGGCATGATTGATATCTATGCTCCAACTTGAGGGGGAGTGTTGACAGGTGTATTATATGTACTGTACGCAAGTTTAGTGCCCTCAGGGGTATTTTTGTAATTTTATAGTCCTTTTGTGTTGTACAGCCAGTATAGTATAAATACAAATGCTTCACTCGCATAAAGCAGTTCTTTTGAGGCCTTAAGTCTGTAACATCTTCTCTCTTCTTCTTCTTCTCTTCTTTTCTGCTCAACAATTTATATGGGAGTAATTCTAACATGTGGAATTAGTTCATTAATGTTTTCACTTAACCTTATTGTATTGTAACTAAAACTATGACCAAAGGTTTAAAGAAAAAGAACAAAAAAATAATAAAATAAAAAGAGTGGAGTGGTGGTCCCAATCCTCAACCAGGCGTAGGAGTTGTTTTAAGAACTAGGGATGGGTTTACCTCATAGGCCTTAATTGGAGATTGGAATCTTGAGCCCATTTCTAAAATAAATGGATGTGTTAAAACCCCTAAAATGTGTGCACCAAGGAAGGGAAGCCATCCTTAGTTGTTTGTTAATCCCTCAATATAACCCAAAGAGTATGATCAATTACTTCTACTTAGCCCTTTGAGCCTTATAATGACAAACCTTTCTTTCATGAGCCACATGAACTATACCTAGGGTGGGAATGGACTTTGCTTGGAAGAAGCTATAAAGAAAGTCGTTAATCTAAGCCAATAACACATCAATGCTTGGAAGAAGTTAAAACCATTAGTAAGCCTAGATAGGAGGCCTTCATTTCTAAATCATCATTAATGCTCAACCCATGAATCAATACGTACCCTTGTTATCCCGTTTAGTTGATTTAGCCTTTTCTTTCTATCTACCCCATTCTTGCACCCCAGCTTTTGTACGAGGAATGAAGAAAGTAAATCTCCCAATAGTCAAAGGAGGCACAAAAGAAGACAAGCAAAAGCCAATGAGAAGGGAAAAAAATGAAAATCAAACAAGGAGCAAGTATAGATAGAGGCACCTAAAAGAGTGCCAAACAAGAAGCCAGTGAGAATAAAAGTACCCTAAATGATTCTTACAGTCCATTTGGTTGCCAAGAAATGCATGAGAAGGGAAGCATATTTGGGGAACATTCCCTTTTGTATGCATTTGTTTCAAAGCAAAGTCTGGGAAAGGAAAAGAAACATTGGGTTCCCAAAAATCAATATGTGGGGTCACACCAAAATGGTGAGACCCCGCTGAGAAAAGAAAAATTAAGCAAGTTATGGGAAAATTTTGTCGAGAGCTACCTAACCAGACCTCGTGTCCTTCCTTCAAGCATTTCTATACCATTTTTGTCTTGTTTCATTGGATAGTGCTTGATTGTGATTTTTATCCAAGGGCCATGGCCCTTTTTCGACTGAGAGCAGGAAGAATCGAGAACCCTAAAACACTAAGCCAGGATGGATAGGGTTCATGAGAGAGAGAGAGTGGCATTGAGCAGAAAGAAAAGAGAAGAAAGGGAGAGAGACAGACATAGGGATTCCACCAAAGATCATTACAAAGACATCAGTTGTCATTGAGATAAACATAGAGATGTTCGATCTAGGGAATCTGAAGAACGACACCATAGTGATAAACACAGAGATGTTGAATTGAGAGAGTCCAAAGAACGGCACCACAGTGATAAACATAGAGACGTTTGATTGAGAGAATCCGAAGAACGGCTCCACAATGATAAATACAAAGAAGAGAAACGTTCCTCCAAGGATGAGAAGCATCGAGATGAACATTAGGGCTGATCGAAGGACCATTTGCAAGATTATGAGTTGAAGCACGAGAAATCTCATGAATCCAGAGAAGGGAGAGAAGGCGATACGGAGAGAATGATATCGACGATTCCAAGGGTATGAATGGATTTAGTAGGGAGGAGAGGGTAGAGGATCAGAAGTCCCATGATAGATTGGGAGTGTTAGGATAGAGAAAATATATTATTGGGGGTGTTAGGACAGAGAAAGATCAAAAGTCCCATGAATGGATTTAGCATGGATTTGTCAAACTAGGATGGATCCGACAATCCTATAAAATTTTCTTAGCAATCAAATATTGGGAAACAGATTTGGCAAGATAATTGTTCTCAACAACCAAACATAGGTAACAAGATTGAGAAAAAAAAATTTCCTTCTCATCACATCCTTTCTCATCCCATCCCATCCTTTCTCAGCAACCAAACGGACCATTAAGAACAAAGAAAAGAAAAGATAAATAAAGAGTTCAAGCAAGGAGCAAGGGCAAAATCAAAATATACTAGAAACAAGGGGCAAAAGAAATGGCCACAAATTAGGGGCAGAAAAAAGGGCAAATGATGAATAATGACAAACAAGAGGATAAAATTCAAGAAAACCACTTTGATTTACCAAGGGATTGACTCAAAGTGCTACACAGAATGTCAAACTAGGGGTAACAGATTCATTTAGGGAGATAAAGAAAAAAGTCCCCAACCAAGGCAAGAGTTATGCTTTTGAGCTAAAAATCCTTTTCTTTGGAACCCATAAACCTATAACCTCTTTACAACCTGTAAAAGTCCTCTTGAGGCCTAAACATTACTAGACTCCTCCAATTGGCAACGATGGATCTTGATTCTTGAAGTGGGTAATCCAGGTGTTGTCCATTATAAGTACGTATTACCTAATAAATAGGTATCTTAAGGAAGCGATCCAAGTGCGATCAACTTATTTGAGTTTTGAACCTCTTATCCTTCTCTCATGACACCCAACCTAAGTTACTTTCGTCTTATGTACTAAGACCTCCTCAAGATGTACACATTAGGGGCATGAAGACATTTCCTTTCAAAGAAGGGGCAGTGGTGCCCAATAGCCCTTTTTGAATCCTTGAGGTTCAACTTTTACTTGGACAAAGAAAAAAAGGAAAGAAAGAAAGAAAGAATAAATGAAAAAAAAAAATGAAATAGAAACAAAAGGAAAAACAATAAAAATGACAAAATGGGGAAGAGATGGAGGAGTTAATCTTGGCCTAGTCTAGAAATACATGATAAGGGCAGAGTTGAGAATGTCATTGGCTATTTCTTACTTTATTGTGGAAGAATGAATCATATCACCCCTCTTGGGCTGGGCCGTAGGTAGTCTCATTTTTTTCATGATGAGAGGGCACCTCTATGAAGAAGGCTTGGTAACATTGAAAAATAAATCTAGAGCTTCATTACATGTAAATTCTAACCAGTGGGCAAGTTTTTTTTGAAAACAAAATGTGTTTTTCTAAGTCTTCTTTGATTTTGAAAATATAAGTTTTATGACCTTAAAAAATATAGACAAAAAATGAAAACAAAAAAGTGGTTTTCTAGTTGTGGCCCATCCCGTGTAACTCGCCAAAGGCCCACCTTTTTGAATGAAGAATAAGTTAGTTGAAGACAATCACCTAAGAACTTCTTCCCTTTTTGAGTTAACACATCATTTCTTCTATTTTTTACTACCATGCTAGTTGGCATATGTAAAACACCTTGTAAACTAGTTCCGTCTCTACTCTTTCCCTTGTTTTGAGTCACTCCTAGGACCATATTCACTTGAGCCAATCCTGTTTGATCTTGCCCTTTCGAGTTAATCCGTTCTGTTTTGTCTTCTTTCCATTATATGGTGGAGTGTAGAAGAATGTTTACATCAGCTTGGGCAATCGCCTATCACCCAGTGAGAAGAGATGAAGTTAAAGTTGAAGTTAATCTAAGTGCTTGATCTTAGATTATGAAGAAGCTCTCTTTAAGTAACTAATCAAACTTCAACAAGGAAATGTATCTAGAGAAGAGTACCTAACCAATCAGCCTAAAGCTTCCCTTGCCCTTTGTTTGGTGGACATTTCCAAGGTAGCTTTGTTTTTTCCTTTGATGGTAAAAGAGAAATTTTATTAAAAAAAAGAAAGAAACTGATTACAACCATATGCATCAAATTCAATATCTGAAGTGAATTGTACTAGTCACTAATGAATGACATGGTTCTTGGCTATCATTTCTTACTAATTGGAATGGCTTGGCTTCTATATTTGTTGTCCTTCTTGCAATTACAGTTGATTGGTAGTACTGAGCCTACTAACAACTAACCAATGGTATGTTATGTTGTTGTCATTTCTTTAAATTGTCATATTTGGATTCCTTTGTTGTTTTAGGGCCTTTTGTGATTTGAAAACACTAGTTTTTCATGCCATGCACACTAATTTTGTAAGGCTTTAGCTTATTTTGACATTTACTGAGATTCAGCTTCTTATTGGAAAGGTCATGAGTTTACTTAAGATATTAGTAATATAATTTTTATTATGTTCTTATTAGAAATAAGAGAAATGAATATAACAAACTTCTCTTTTTGGTTATTATGGAGTTCTTAATTTGGTAGCAAACATGGGGTTAGGAAAACCATATGTTATTTCAACCACGACAAAGAATTATTGCACCTATATTTTTGAAGTTTTCTTATGGCAAAGAATAATGACATGAGTAGTATGAGTTTTCTTATGGCAAAGAATAATGACATGAGTAGTGTCTGTTCATTTCTTCTTTTATTTTTTTCTTTGTCTCATTCACTTCTTTTTTCCCATATTAGATTGAGCAACAATTGGAATGTCTGTTCATTTCTTTTTTCTTTGAATCTAGATATAATGTTTTTGTTAATCTAGGTTGCATGTGATATTTAATTTTTGATAATATAATCTTAATAAAAATGATGGTAAAATAGTAAATTATTTATATGTTAATAAACCTAGTGTTTTAAGTAAAACTATCTTTTATATCATCAATCAAATTTATCATTAAAAAAATAAAATGTAATAAAAAATTGCAAAATCTAGAAAACAATTATATATCATCAAGAAAATAACCGCTTCAGGTCTGAATTGGTTTGGAACAAGCAAAAACTAGAACTGACCTGACATTTATCAGTTTATGTATAGCTTGGTTTTTGGAAAAAGGGGTAAAGGATCTGGTCAAATGGGATATGGCAAAGGATTGGCTAATGTTATTATCTCCTTCATGCACAAGCTATTGTGTAAGATTTGAACCCCCCCCCTCAATCTGGGTCAATTCCCATTGTTGCTCAATAACTTGGTTCCCTGGAAATTGGAGTTTAGGGAGGGTACAAGGGTGAGGGTGTCTTGGTTTATTAATGGACTATTGGGCATTGGTGATCTTATTTGAGTTGAGTTTTGTCTTATGATCAAGTTGAGGTGGTAAATTCCCAGTGGTAATGAAAGAGGTCACATTGAGATATTTCTTAGTCTTAATCCTAAGGTACCTTGATTTTCACTCCTATTATTATTAAGTTTACATTGCATATATTTGGCTTAATCCTACTTATTTTAAAGATATTGTTTCAAAAGTATTCATCCAAAAATCTAATTTTGCATTTAATCAGTCTTTAATTTTATCAATTAATAATATGTTATCAGCAAACAATATGCACCATAGAACCTTCTCTTTTAGAGGTCAATGCAATCACCTTTTGTAAAATGTATTGGAAACCCTTTTTCCTTGAATACAAAAGAAAAACCCAAGCATTGACATCTTGGCTAAAAAAATGCAAAGCAAGCAAAGAAGGTAGTGCTAGAGAATACATGATAAGGTCCTATGTTATATAAATTTTGTCATTTGCCTTATGTTGGCCTAGCCTTCCCTTTG
Source organism: Nelumbo nucifera (assembly GCF_055504915.1). Classification (NCBI taxonomy): domain Eukaryota; kingdom Viridiplantae; phylum Streptophyta; class Magnoliopsida; order Proteales; family Nelumbonaceae; genus Nelumbo; species Nelumbo nucifera. Next base: position 75,025,178 of record NC_142653.1, read on the forward strand.
GGATTGGGCACCTTATTTCCAATTGTGTAATAGAAAAAGGGAAAGAAAAGAACAATGTAAATGAAAGATAGAATTGTAAGTTTCATAAGCTTTTCATAAGTTGTGCTGCCTTTCCATGCTATAGTAATTCCAGGAAAATTTTCGAAAAAGCCAATGAAGCAAACTAGTAAAATAGAAAGGCCATTATTGGATGTTTTTTTTAAAAGAGGTAAAGTATTAATTTATTATAAAATAAAGAAAAAAAAATACCCTTGTACAACCGGAGACTATACAATGAGAAAATACAAAAAACATTAGATAATTGTCCTATTTGTGATTACAAAAAAGGTTTTCATACTAAAGGAGAGAATTAAGGGGAACACCGCCTTTGGATAGGTGTAGAGATGACTAGGATAACAGTTTCCCAAACATTTTCTGCCATACTTCCTCCTTTTGATAGCCTTTGCTCCGAAAGAGCCTTGAGTTTCTTTCTTGCCATATTGACTAGAAAACTGCTTATGGGACCAATTTCCATAGAATTTTACCTTTCTTACCCAGACCAAACTATTCACATCAGCCTTGCTACTTCCTCCTTAACCACCAAATTGTTTGTTTGGTGATATTCTTGTCTTTTTTTGTCCCATTCATATCATAGCTGATCTCTTGTCTTTTTTCATTATGGTGTAAAATGGACAAGAGTTGGATTCATTGATCAAAAACTTCTAAAGAGTATCTGAATGGTGTTAATCAGTTTATTAGGTTTGCTTTTAGGAAGGCAAACCATGAATGAAAAATTCGATGTCTTTGTACAAAATGTGGCAATGTTTTGTGGATGGGTCAAGTTGATGTGAAAGACCATCTAATCTTGAATGTGTTTCTCAAAGGTTATATAGAGTGGATATTTCATGGAGAGTCAATTTCTGTGCATACGACATATAATGAAACTCGTTATTGTGATAACCCAATTGAGCGTGATGATATGCATGGGATGATTTATGATGCATGTGGCATTCCTACAGTAGAACAATGTAATGAAATGATGGATATTTCAATACAACCCAGTGGAGGGCCTAATCTTGATGCTCAGAATTTTTTGTCTTTTACAAGATGCTGAACAAGAATTATATCCAGGGTGTACAAGATTCTCAAAGCTTTCATTCACATGGTTCAAAGTATCAATACGCCCTTGTGTATTGGCAGGGGCGTATCGGTACTAAAAAACAACCACTTAATGTTTTTTTTTTCAAAACTTGATTTTTGGAAATGTTTTTTAAGTCTTTTTTTGTTAAAATTAATGGGGGTCCTGAAACACCTGTAAATAGGTGTATTGAGACCAAAAGATACGATACGATACGCCCGATATGGGACATATCGTATCGATACTTTGAACCTTGTTCGTTCATTGTTAGGCTGTATCATATGAAGTGTTTGTATGGGTGGAGTAATAAGTCATTTACCAAATTGCTTGAATTGTTAAAGGAAGTGCTCCCGGAAGGTAATTAAGTGCAAAGTTCTTTCTATGAAACTAAGAAGATGATGAAAAATTTTAGACTTAAGTATGAAAAGATTGATGCATGTCCAAATGATTGTATATTGTTTTGGAAAGAATATGCTAATGATGAGATCAATTCCATGTGTGGTGATTCAAGATGGAAGGCAAATGATGACCATGAGAATAACACTTATGGGGCAATTGGTACAAGAGAGAGGTCACACCGTTTGAACCGGAAACTGGTTATCCCATTGGTTCTATTTTCATTCTGAACTGGTACTTTACCAAAAACCATTGAATTAGTTAAAGACCTGTTGACCCAAATTGTTGAACCATTGACCCGTTCGACCTAGGTAACCGGATAGCGGTTCGCCTATTAAAATTATTTTATTTTAAAATAAAATAAAAGAAACCTATCTAATTTCTTTTGATGCCTCTTTCTTGAGACCGGATATGCTCCTCACCCAGGGCGCCTCACATCGACCTCACATGCACATCCTACTATGCATTGGGAACATCTCTCGTATTTATAAGTTATTATTCACCGGAGATGTTCCCAATGCATGATGGATGTGCTTGTGAGGTGCCCATGTGTGGAACTTTGACAAAGAGGTGACTGGTTAAAGCTGAGAAGTGAGAAAGAAGAAGAAGAAGAAGAAAGAATTGTCATCAGCGGCTATCTCCATGTTCATTATCACCACTGTTACAAATACCATTTTCCCTCTTCTTACATCTCTCCCATCTTTCTAAATCTCTCTCAGATCCCAGATCATTTGCTTTATTGGTGTATCTACTAATTTTGGCCATCGGGAATAATCAAACAAGTTTATGAAATATAAAGTTTCTTTTTCCAATTTTTTATTTTCTAATTTTTACTTTAAAATAAATAAAAATTTGGAAATAATTTGAAAGTAACCTAAGAACGTTAATTGGGTTGAACATTCTAATGGTTAAACCGTCTTGGTTAGTAGTTCTTTGGTCATTGCAGCTTTTTTTTTTTTTTTTTTTTGTAAAATAGTAGTTTAGGGCCAAAATGGAATTGGTGACTTGACTGGTTCCCATTCTAAATGGTTTGATCATCCGATCTGATCCGATTTTTAAAAAGTGACTAAAATACTCGTTTTTTAATTTAGACCCTATTTACTTGTAAGGTTTAAATTGTAAATTGAACTACTATTTTTCACCTTATTCAATTCCCTCTATTTAAATCTTACATTTTTTTTTTATAAAAGAACAACAGAGAAAGGATACACCAAAAAGATAAAACACTACAAAAAGAAGAGTTTAGCCAACTAGGTAGGCCTATCAATGATGCTTAAAACTTCACAACTTGATCCATTTATCACATATTTGGATGAGGTGTTTCTATAATCATATTTGAATTTTGTAATCTGCATTTGATTAATAACAGAAAGTAAAAAAGTAACTACAAAAAATAAATAATACATAAAGCTTATAGAAAATTTTGTATATATTATTACTATAATTATCATCATCTAGAATTTCCACTTGTAAACCCTTTACTTCTTTGTTTGAAAAAGGGTATAAAAGTCATTTAATGTAGTTATAATGCTAGCTTTAGTGGCTACTAAAATGCCTATACTTTTGTATTTATTCCATTTCTAATTGTAAGGGTTGAAAATGTAACTTCAATTATTACTTAAGGTATTAAATCCCATTTTCTCATATTAGATCATATATTTTTAAGTTATTTTTCACTAATAAATGCTACTAGTTAGATCTATGTCAATATTTTTAACAATATAAACCCATATATTTTCAAATTGACTCAAAAACAAAACCATTTTTTATCTAAGAGGTGGCTAAGCAATTCAACAATCTGAATCAAATTGATTAACTTACGAAATCATAGTTAGGTAATAATTTTTTTTAAATAAAAAATATAGAAAATTACAAAAAAGTAGACACATTTATGATATTTTAATAAATTAAATTTAAAAAATTAAGTATAATAAACAAGAATATTTTTTATTGATAATTAAAATGAAATACATAATTTAGAAGTAACAAAAAATTAAATATAAAAATTAATAATAAATAGTTTAACTTTTGGGTTAAATGTATTAACCTTTAATGTCATAAAAAAATAATAAAATTTGACGAAATATAAAAATATAAAAATATAAAAGTAGATAAATTTTGCATAAAAAAAGCATTCAGGCACTTGCATAATATCATATATTTATCATATTACATAAAAAGTAAGTGTGCATATTAGAATTATTTTTATATAGAAAAATAAAAAAAAATTGTAGAAAAAATTGAACACACATATAATTCCACATTTACACTACCATTAAAAATATGAATAAAATTGTGTAACTTTACTTTGACTAAAATACTCAATTTTGAATTTAGTCCTTATTAAATTGTAAATTAAACTACTACTTTTCACCTCATTCAATTCCCTCTTTTTAAATCTTACAATTATTTGATAAATGAACAAAAGAAAAAAGATACACCAAAAATAAAAAAAAAACACTACAAAAAGAAGAGTTTAACAAAGCAGGTAGGCCTATTAGTGATACTTGAAACTTCACAACTAGATCAAATTATCACATATTTGGATAAGGTGTTTATGAAATTAGATTTGGATTTTGCATTTTGCATTTGATTAATAATAAAAATAAAAATATACAAATATACAAATATAACATAAAAAATACATAAAATTTTTAGAAAATTTTGAATATATTATTACTATCATTATCATCATCTAGAATTGTCACGTGCAAAGCATGTGCATGCTTACTAGTTATTGCTAAAAGGAAGATAGGTGTCAGCACCCAATTTTTGCTTAGTCCACCACTTGAACCTCCAATTTACCCCAAACCTCTAATCAGACCCATCCGACCTCTCCAAAACGCCCCAAAACCCAAAGAACCCAAGTTTTGCCCCGAGATCCCTTAAATCCATTATTAAACTTATCCGATACCAATCAAATGGCTCCGATCAACCCTCATTTACACCTTAACCATTAGATCAGATGCAACTGTCAAATCCAAAGCATTTTAAAATACCTACCCAGAAAATCTCAACGCAAAATTCCTCTGTTTACCCTCTCATCAAACGAAGATTCCATTTTGATTCATCTCATTAGCCTAAAACACCCACATAATAGATTCCCTCGATCTTAAGACATCTGAACCAATCAGACCACACCATTGAACCCTAAACATACCAAAACACTTGCCTATAAAGTTCTAACCCAAAATTCTCCCGTTTACCCTTTCATCAAACTAAGACTTTATCTTAGACCCTATTATCGACCCAAATTCTTATGATCTTGACACCCCTAAACTAATTAGACATTACCACTAGATCCCTGATACCCTAAAATACCCACCTATAAAATATAAACTCAAAATACCTTTATTTTCCCCCTTCATCGCACTAAGATTCCATTTTGAAGCCCTAGACTAATCAAATCACTACCCTTCCAAATCTGCCTAATTTGGGCCCAATTGGGCTAATCTAACCCAACTAATCAAATAAAAATGTCCAAAAACCACACCTACCAAATTTCAACCAAAAATACCTTCATTTACCTACTTATCCAAAAAGATTCTATTTTGACCAATCTTATTAACCCGTACATATAAAAACCCATCTTTGTACCCAGACCCCATCTCAACCCTTCAAAATTTGACCCAAAATCCTAGCCATCTATCCAAGAACCACCAGTTCGATTCCCTTAGACCTGGTTGAACCAAAACACCCTAGTTTCCCAAAATTAAAAAATACCCCTAAACCTTAAATTACCAAAATGCCCCTACCTCATTATAAAGGCTACCCCATTCTCAGATTTAACCTGATTCGAAATATTACACTATTCATCGTCTCTTCCCATTCGAAGCAAAACCAGAAGCGGCGACAAACCCAATCCGATCCATCTCTTCCCCTGGCCATCTTCTCATTCTTTCACCCTAATCTCTGAAAATCATTGATCTGAGAATCCACTATTCATTATCTCCCCATTTGAACAAAAAACCAAAGCGGCAGCGGCGATGATCCTCTTCTCCTCCGATCACTCTTTCTCACTCACTCACTTACTTGTTCGCTCTCTGTCTCTCTGTCTCTCTCTCTCTCTCTCTCTTTGTCTCTCCCTCTCCCTCTCCCTCTTTTTCTTTTCTTCCCTATCTTCTTATTCTTCCCCTTCTTCTTGTTTTCCCTCTGTTTTTTTACCACCACTGTAACTTTTGGCAGTGGTAATCCGCCTTCTCCTTACCATTTCTCCCTTCTCCCTCTCCTTTGATCACTATCATTTCCCACTACTTTTCTCATCTTCTCCCCATCTCTTCTTCTTCCTCACCTTCTCATCGTTATTAGCACAGTTTTGTAGATCGGTCCTCCACCTCTGTTTTGTCGGTCATAGAAGAGACTCCATAGAGATAGTACTCATTCGTTCTCTTTTATATTTTCGGTGAATCCTCGTTGTTTTGCTAAAATCTTCTTGCTTCCCAACATTAAGGCCAACTTCTTACAACATTTTTGGCTCCCCAAGACCGCTCATTAGAGTTCTATCTTATTCGTTGGCTTAGAAGAATAGACAAAGCTGGAGGTTACGTCCTCCCTAGTTTCAGACGAAATCTACTCTTAGGTGGTTGGTTTCATCTCCAAAATTGTAGTCACCCATAGCCATCATCATTCGAAGAAGAAGGATAAGAACAACTCATTCTTTGTTCCTTGGTTAGACGATCGATTTCAGTTCAATCATATCTTAGGAAAGGGAATCGACGGGGCTGGTTCCATTGAAATTGCTCCTATAAACTCCCAATCTCAAACCAATCTAACTAATTGTTTCTTCCTAGGGTCTTCGATGAAAACATAGATCTGGGTTGAATATGTTTTTGAATCATGATGCCTTGCAAATTAGTTGTTTCTCTTTTTTAAAGAGTGAGAGAGAGAGTGAGTGAGTAAGTGAGAGTAGAATAAAGAAAGAAGTAGTTGCTAACCAAGTTATGTTGATAGGAGAACACCATTGGAAATCCTATGCCAGTGACCCTGCATAAAATAACCAGATCGGTTGCATGAATTATGGTGCAAGAGTTACACTAGATTGAAAACACTATTGCCCCTTCTTCTAAGGATTTGTCTGTTTTATCAGACTCAAGGATACCCGGTCCCATACTTTGAGAACCTCAAATTTCAAGAGAAGCTAGAGGAAGCGATAACCCAATTTACAGCCTTTTGTGAGGAGTATGCTCGGCTAGAACCATCTCCTCCACCCCCATTAAATCACGGCACCCAACCATCAACATCGACACCTCCCACCTTCACAACTCTGAACACAACAACTCTCCTTCCTTTTACATTCTCTTTGTTCCCAACATTTGCCACACCCAACACTACCTTTACACCCCCTCCCTTTGTGATTACTGTTTCATCACACCAGTCTCCATCCCAACCAAACTTTAGCTTTCTAGAGCAGTTTTACTACCAGCCCACTCTGACCCTATTCAGTGAGGATGCTCCCAAGTTTACAAATACACCATCACTGCCTATGTCCCAAGCCCCGTGGAGCGATGATCTAGAAAAATCTAAAGAAGAAATGAGACAAGTGAAAGGAGTGCATAATTTGAGAATCACAAATTTCAAGGAATTATGCTTGTACCCATATGCCAAGTTGCCCGAGAAGTTTAAGATACCTGATTGTGATAAATATAATGGAAATGGTTGTTCGTAGACTCACTTAAAAGTCTTTTGTGGTGATATATTTCAGTATGGTTCCGATGAGAAGCTTTTAATCCAAATGTTTCAGAAAAGCTTGACTAGGAGTGCTAGAATGTGGTTTGCCAATCTTGATGAAGAGAAAAAGAAATCATGGAAATGAGTATTTGAAGCCTTCTTGGACCATTTTTCTTACAACTTGGAATTAGTGCCAGATCGAGTAGATCTTGCGTCCATGATTCAGAATCTTGGAGAGTCTTTCCTAAATTATGCCTATAAGTGGCATGAAATGGTGTCTAAACTATGTAACCCCATGCCCAAGGAAGAAATGGTTAGGCTTTTTGTCAAGACTTTGAAAGATCCCTATCATACTCTATTGGTTGCACAATCACTTAAGGATTTCAGCGAAGTAGTGAAAGGAGTTATCGGAATTGAAGAATCTCTTAGGCATGGCCGAATTAACCCACTGATGATTGGAAGTATGGAACCAAGTATCAGGGAGAGAGTGAAGTAGAATTCATATCTCACCACCCAGCCAACTTTGCGGCCACAGCTCCATCTAATCCTTTTTTTAGGGTGCATACTCCAATGTGTCCACAATTATGCCAACTCACAATTATGCCAACAGCAACACACCCCATGGGTGCAACAAGCTCCCCAAACAGAAAAGGAGTTTACCCCAATTCCTTGTCCATACTCTTAGTTATTACCTTCCTTGATTAAAGATGGATATCTAGAGTTACCTGAAGAAAGATCTCCGTCAGTGCATAAACCAAAGTATTACAATGAGAATGCTTATTCTCTCTACAATAGAAGCCCGGGGCATATCACTAACAATTGTCATTGACTCAAGATTGTAGTTCAAAAGTTAATTGATTAGGGTCTTATTGCATTTTTTTAGCCTCAAGAACCATCTTCGAGTTAACCCATTCGTTCATCTCTTTAGCATATTTTGAGTGTCGTCTTTGTCAATTTTTGTGTGTTATTTATGGTGCCAAACCAATTGTGTGAATTTAAATGTAATCTCTGAGACAGGGGGGTCAATGCTCTCTACCCTACCTCTAGCCATCGAGAGTCATCTTTTGTTATTACATTTAGTTTGTTATCTTCTCCTTTTTCCATTCCAATGCATTTTGAACTACATCCAACCTGACCCCTTTCAAAGGGGTACGTAAAATAGCCCATCTCATGGGTCCAGTCACTTCCATAAATAAAATATTATATTCCCCATTGCTCTTTTCCTTGCCTGAGGTGATTACTTATTAGAGAGTGATTAGTCCATTCAAGGTTGTTTACTTATAGAAGAAGGCAGAGTTTATTCCCTATCGAATTTCCAAAAGCATGCTTGAAGAAAAATTAATTGTTGATCAAGAGCTCTATATTCGAATTTCCTTTTCTAAGTTCTCAACCCATAATAAATCCATCCTCCTTGTCCAAATGGGGGCAACATTGAATTCGTCAGAATGTAGCACATTCCCTTTGAATAATGCATGAGACAACATAGAACAAAGGCACCATCCTAACCTAGTGATTTGTTGATTAATCAAAGAAAGGACCGGAGGCCAACCTCGACCATTTCTCTTTACTCAATAATTCTTTGAATTTGCAAAAGTCGCTAGTAAACTAGTTGAGCTTATGTATCAGACTTTTTTTTGAAAACTAGCCAAATCTATGGGATGCACCTCAAGAGTCATCAAAGGTCTACAAAATGAAAAAAAGGAAACAAGAGTATAAAATAAATGAGAAAAAGAAATAAAAAAGAGAGAAGAATGAGGGTGCCCAAGGTATTTTTCTTGACATATACTATGCTCAACATGTGCTTCTTTAGTATGTGATGTGCAATTGATAATGAAATGAATGGAGGTCGTCCTTGGCCGCTTGCTCCCTCCCCAAGATAAACCGTGCGGAACCCTAGCCGTTTTGGGCCCATCTAAATCTGGCTTTATGAAAGTCAGCGGGAGCCACTTTGGTTTGACCTAAATTAAACTAGGGCGTAATTATTCGTTCCCTCCTTCCATCATTAGTATGAAGGTTGTATGTAATGGTGGGTGGAGATGCACCATAAAATTGGGCTATCCATCTACTAATACAATCAACTGGATTGCTTCATAAGATCATAGGGGCGTCATAGACCGTTGTGGGAGGGGCCTATCCTAAAATGGAAGAATCTCTCACGGTACCTTGGCATTCATGAACACGATGGGTGAGCACTTAGTGGACAGAAAGGTTTAACCTAAAATGGCTATGAACCTTGTTTGATAGAGGCCAAAGGGCAAGCTCATAAGATGAGTGGATGAGATCCTTCACAGAAGGTGGTAGGGTTTTGCAGCTGAAACAGTTGGCTCCATGCACCCCATGTGGTTTTCCACATTTTCAGAGACAATTGTCTCCATCACTGAGATTGGAGAGAATCTCAGAGATGCCCAAAATAGAAATGGAACATAGATTAAAAGCCCTTTCTATGTGATGACATGAATCAATTAGGTTGTGGACTAACAAATCTGCCTTGCCTTTACTAAAAATGGCAAACGAAAACTTCACCAAACTGTTGGATGATAACAAACTCAAGGGCCCTAGTTATGCTAACTGGTTCTGAAACCTTATGCTAGTTCCGACGTCCGAGAAATTGGACAAATTTGCTAAGAACCCTGCTCCGGATTGTCCGGGTGACAGGGCTTCTGAGGCCCGAAGAAAAGAGTATCAAGAATGAGAAGAGAAAAACTCTTTTGCCCGGTGTTATATTATATCCTCTTTGGACAATCCGATACATCAACAATTCGATAAGATCGAAGTGTCCAAAGATATATTGGATAGTCTGAAGACTATGTATGAAGAGCAGAACCGTTCTACTCAGCAAAAGGTCTTAAAATTGTTTATGACCACACAGATGACCGAGAACCAATAGGTTCATGACCATTGTCTAAAGATGATGTGTTATATCAATGAACTGGAGGCTCTCGGGTCAGGGCTAGATCATGACACCAAAATTGATGCTGTCCTCAATTCCTTACCTCCGTCCTTCAATCAGTTTATCATGAATTACAACATGAATAAGCTAAATGTTAGCCTTCAGGAACTCAACAATATGTTGCAGAGGGCTGAAGAACTGGTTAAGAAGGATAAGCCGATAGCCATTCTTGTTGAAGGTGGCAAATCGGGAAAGAAAAAGCGGAAGGCTAAAAGGAAGGCTCAGAAGAAGGGTAGAAAAACTAAAAAGCAGAAGAAAGATAAGGTATCAAATTCGTGTCACTTCTGCAAATAGACTGGTCACTGGAAGAGGAAATGTCCTCAATATTTGGAGACTAAGAAACAAGGTAATTTCAAATCTTTTATCATAGAGACCAATTTGTTGGTCACTTCTGCTTCCTGGTGTATTGACTCCGGGGCTTCAACTCATGTGTGTAACTCACTGTAGGGGTTCAAGATAAGCAGAAGACTAAGTGACGGAGAAGTGACGCTCTACTTTTGGACTTCTACAATAGTTGTAGCTATATCCATAGGAACTGTAGAACTAGTTTTAAGAGAAGGAACAATTGTACTTAAAGATTGTCTTTTCGTACCTAATTTAAGAAGAAATTTGATTTTTGTCTCAAAATTGTGCATGAATGGTTATTCTATCTTATTCAGTAATGTGATTTCTATTAAACGGAATAACAAATTCCTCACATATGGAGAACTTGAGAACGGTTTCTATGTTCTCCATCCTTCTCTGGAAACAAACATTACCGAAACTATATCAGAAATAATTCCCAAGAAGATGACTCATGATACAATTAATCCCATGTGCCTGTGGCATTACTGACTTGGCTACATTAATATAGATTGCATCACAAGATTGGCAAAGGATGGTCCTTTGGATTTTCTAACTATAGAAGATCTTCCAACCTGCGAACCTTGCCTTCAGGGTAAGATGATGAAGCGGCCATTTACTAGTAAGCCTGAAGGATCTACAAGCATACTTGACCTTATGCATATTGATGTATGTGGTCCCTTGAATGTTAGGACACGTAACCAACACGTTTATTTTATAACCTTTACCGATGATTACTCACTGTATGGTTATGTGTACCTAATGAGACATATGTTTGAATCTTTTGAAAAGTTTAAAGAATTCAGACAAGAAGTTGAGAAACAGTTAGGGAGAGAAATTAAGACCCTTCGATCAGATCGAGGCGGCGAGTATATCTCTGACGAATTCAGGGACTACTTAAAGGAAAATGAGATTGTATCACAACTAGCTCTTCTTGCTAAACCACAATTAAATGGTGTGTCAGAAAGGAGAAAACAGACTCTATTAGATATGGTCTGATAACTTCTTGTCCACTCAGAGTTACCTACATCCTTTTGGGGTTTCGCATTAGAGGCTGCAATTTACGTGCTGAACCGGGTTCCAACCAAATCTGTTCCTAAGACTTCATATGAGCTATGGACCGGTGAAACCAAGTGAGGAGACACTTGAAGATTTGGGGTTGTCCAACACATGTTAAATGAACTAGTGTTGACAAATTGGAATCCAAGACCAGCCGTTGCCTATTTATAGGCTACCCAAAAGGCTCTCTAGGTTACTTGTTCTATGATCCAAAAGAGCAAAATGTGTTTTGCAGTCAAAATGTCCACTTCCTAGAAGAAGATTACATCTTGGATAATCATCATCAGGAAGTTATTCTTGATGAGGAGAGCCCAGGGGTAGTGGGAGATGTCCCACTAGCTCCAAAAAATAACCAACCTAGAAGATCTACCTGGGTTTCCAGGCCTCCAGTTCGTTATGGCTATGACCAAGAAAGTTACTTGGTGGAAGCCACAACCAGTGAGGAGGATCCCGTGACTTATTCGGAAGCTATGTTGGACATAGATTCGTTGAAGTGGGTAGATGCCATGAGAGTTGAGGTGGACTCAATAGAGACCAATGGAGTTTGGACTCTAGTAGATCCGCCCCCTAAGGTAAAGGCAATTGGTTGCAAATGGATCTATAAGAGGAAGAAGGGCCCCGATGGTAAAGTTGATACCTACAAGGATCGTCTTGTGGCAAAAGGGTACCCTCAGAAAGAGGGAATCGATTATGAGGAAACCTTTTCGCCCGTGGCCATGCTTAAATCCATTAGAATCCTGCTAGCTGTAGCAGCGTACCATGACTATGAGATTTGGCAAATGGATGTCTAAACCGCATTCCTGAATAGAGATCTTACTGAAGATATCTATATGCAGCAATCGCAATGTTTCATAGTTGTAGGTCAGGAACACATGGTATGTAAACTCAACCGATCCATATAAGGACTTAAGCAAGCTTCTTTGAGTTGGAACATCCGGTTTGATTCTACCATCAAACAGTTTGACTTTGAGCAAAATCCGGATGAGCCTTGTGTTTACAGGAAGACCAGTGGGATAAAGTTACGTTCTTGGTTCTGTATGTGGATAACATTATACTCATTGGGAATGATGCAGGAATGTTAACTACAGAGAAAGTGTGACTTTCACAGCAATTCTCCATGAAAGATCTTGGAGAAGCTTCCTACATATTGGGTCTTCGACTCTATAGAGATAGATCAAAAAGGATAATAGGATTATCCCGATTTGCTTGCATTGACAAGATAGTCAAGAGATATAGTATGGAGAATTCCAAGAAAGGAAATGTTCCTTTTAGGCATGGAGTTACTTTCTCCAAGGGTATGTCTCCCAAGACTCCTGAAGAGATTGAGGGCATGAAAGAGATTCCCTATGCCTCAGCCGTAGGGAGCATCATGTATGCCATGCTGTGCACTCATCCTAACATTTCTCATACAGTGAGTGTGGTAAGCAGATACCAATCCAACCCAGGGCAGGAGCATTGAACCGCTATGAAAAATATACTAAAAGACCTTCGAAGGACAAAAGAGTTTTGTCTGGTATTCGATGGTAGTTCACTACAAATCCAGGGGTATACTGATGTCGATTTCCAGTCAAATCCAAATGAAAGAAAGTCTACATATGGTTATATCTTCACGATAGGATCGTGCTGTTAGCTGGAAAAGCTACAAACAGGGGTCCACCGCAAATTCCGCAACCGAGGACGAATACATTGCCGCAAGTGAAGTTGCCAAGGAAGCCATTTAGAAGAAGAAGTTCATTTAGGAATTAGGAGTAGTTCCACCCAGCACATCACCCATTCCATTGTTGTGTGACAACATTGGAGAGATTGCTCAGGCTAAGGAGCCACGAGCCCACTCGAAGTCAAAGCACATCTAGAGGAAGTACCATGTATTGCGGGAGATAGTTGGAAGAGGGGACGTCCTGATTCAGAAGGTAGCATCAGCGAAAAATGTAGCAGACCCATTAACTAAGCCATTGACATAGAAAGTGTTTGAGAAACACGTGGAAAGTATGGGACTCCGGCTTGTACCCGATTGGACCTAAGTGCAAGTGGGAGCTGTTAGACAGTTATGCCCTTAGGTCCAATTAGATTGATGTATCTTTTGACATTTATTATAAATGAATATACATAATTGATTCATGTCATTGTGGTGTGTTTCTGTGTAATGCCCTTAAACTGGACACTTATGAGACTCGTGTTAATTTAGAATTTTCACAACCGTTTGATAGATTTAGGGAGATTTTTCCTGCCAAGGCTAACACTGATGAACCGCCAAGTTGGTTGGGGTGGCTTGTCTCAGCTGCCAAGGTGAGACCTGGGGTACATGTAGTGTGGGTTTTCTTGAAACCCTCAACTGGACCAAAATTTTAGTATTGCCCTGGACCTTGGAGATAGATGGGCAAAACTAGAATGTTACACCTGACCCCTTGACTCAATTATGATATTGCACTAGGTATTGGATTTGTCTGTCTTTGATGTACCAATTAGTGAGATCCTTAGAGGGGGTCAAAACCTGGGTATGTTGGGACAGTCTGAAAATTCATCTAAGTGGGTGATCAAAGTGACAAGATCAGACCCTTTGTTGGACAAAGTTAATGATCGGGGATGCACTCTCTCTGATGGAGACCTATACTGCCGACAGTTGATTTCAACCGTTGAAATTTGTTTTGCAAAATATATTTATATAGTGATATACATATATATTATGGTTTCAAAATGTTTGCAAAAGGTTTTAATTCCCGGGATCCTTGTGAGTAGAGAGTGCGACACTATTCGTTGCAGCTGAGGGAGAGGTCCTCTCTTGTTGGGTAGTGTTTGATCATTACGGGCTGAGAGGTTAAGTGTAAGACCATTGAGAGTCATACCTGATGGGCTAATCTTGCATCTACCCACAGTCCTTGGGTTTTCATAAAGTGGCTGGACCCAAGGACCATTTAGTGTAAATGTTGGGCCCATTAAGAGTCCATAGTGATGGACTCAGGGGTTCACTGTCTCCTACAGTGAATTCGGCCAGGCCTTGTAACAAAGGCTGGGCTGAACCCATGTGGCTGATGTGTAGATCAATGTTTGGGTTCCATGCCATACAAAAAGAGCCATCTGGGCAGTAGGTTAAGAGGTTAAGTGAAAACATAAACTTAATGGGTCTAAAGCCCAATTTTGAACTAGGTTAATTAGATTAATTAAATAGGGGCAGATCTGGGTTTGGATCAGCATATAAGGATAAGAGGATAAGTCTTATCCACTTAAAGAGTCCAGATCCAAATAAAGATTTGGATCAGGAAACTCCTAATTTGATTAGGATTAAGGTGATCTTAAATTGTAGATAAGATAAGGGATTATCTTTATCACTTAAAGAGTCCAGATCGAAATAAAGATTTGGATCAGGAAACTACTAATCAGATTAGGAGGTTGTCTCTTTAAGGATATAAATAAGAGAGCAGGGCGGACATGCAAATGACACCAGATAAGACATAGAAAACTACAAAGTTCTTCCTTGTTCTTGCCGCCACTACCTAGTTTGATCTCCACTTGTGGGAGTGATCAAGAATTGTTCTTGATATTGCCTCTAGGTAGAAGAAGCAATCTAAAGTCGTGCTCACCATCCCTCTACTCCATTCTTGCTAAAGAATTCGGTTTTTGCTGAAGAGCTGTCCTACTGATCCTGTTTCACTTCACACTGTGTCATCTTTAGTGGAAGCAGGTTTTGGTTTTTTCCTTGGGCGTGAACACCTTCATTGGGAGTTTCTACTACTCCATATCAGGTATATCCCTCTCCTCCCTTTTGGTTTCCGATTTGGTCCTGTTTGGTTCAAGATTGATCCTTGAAAATGCAGTTTTATAAAATAGGGAATGCGATTCCCAGATGGGAGAGAGAGAAATTTTTAAAATTTCGCCCAACCTTCCTGCAGGGTTCGGCCATCCATATGATGGATCTCTCATCCCTTCAGTTTGCATGTTGTTGACACTGATCGCATTGCTAGACCAGCTTGGCTGTATCTGCTTTCATGGTGGGCCAGTAGTATCTTTGTCACAAGGCTTTCTGGGTGAGGACCCTGCTCCCTAGGTGTCCTCCACAAAGGCCTTCATGGATCTCATGTAGAACCTAGTTTGCCTTCGCTTGTCTTAGGCATCGTAAGTAGGACATCATGAAGGATCTCCTATAGAGCAGCTTGCCTACTATCACGTAGCGGTTGCTTGTTCCTCTATTCGCCTAGCTGCATTTCCTTCTTTTGGTACCGCGCTAGGTTTCAAGTAATCGTAGAGTGGGTCAATCCAGCTCGACTCGATGGTAGTGATGTTGGAAACCTCCTCTCTTACTTTTTCTATCGAAGGTCGTGGTAATTCTTTTATGTAGATGGTTTGTTTTGTTGAGTCAATTATGCTCGCTAATTTGGAGAGGGCATCAACCTCCATGTTTTTCGATCTTGGAATTTGTTGGAGATACCATGATTCAAAAACAGGTAGGAGTCATCTTACTTTGGTGAGATACGTTGTCATGGAGGAGTCTCGAGCCTCATAGTTCCCATTTACCTAGTTTACAACGAGCTATGATTCGCTACATATGACTATGTGTCTGGCTCCTACTTCCTTCACTAATGCCAATCCTGCTAGCAGGGCCTCATATTCAGCTTCGTTGTTTGATGCTCGGAATAGAAACCGAAGCGCGTATTCCAGCTTTGTTCCGCAAGGTTCGTATAGTATTAATGCAGCTCAACTTCCACCCTGGTGAGTCGAGCCGTCTACGTGAAGTATCTCGGGCTCCTCATCCCAGCTCGCTATCTCACAAGGTGGACACCACACTGGATAAAAATTCTGTTGCTAGCACCATCTGCCCGGGCGATGGCGATTTGAAGGTACACTTGGCAACGAAATCTACCAGGTGTGTGCTTTAATTGCTTTGCGTGACTCAAACCAGATATCATATTCACTAAGCTCGATTGCCCACTTGGTGAGTCTTCCCGAGATCTCTAGTTTCAGGGGAATTTGTTTCAGCAGCTGATCTATTAGCACCACTATGGAGTGCACCTGGAAGTAGGGTCTTAGCTTCTGGGCGGCTAATGCCAAGACGAAGGCAAGCTTCTCAATGTTTGGATACCTTATTTTGACAGCATGAAGTACTTTGCTAACATAGTGTGTTGATAATTGTATTTTGTCTACCTCTTTGACAAGGACTGAGCTTTACTACTTCATCACTTGTAGAGAGATATAGAGTTTGAACTCGTTTCCTACCTCTAGCCTGGTCAGCAAAGGGGGCGAACTGAGGTATTGCTTTAGTTCGTCGAAGGCGAGCTAGCATTTCTCGGTCCACTCAGAGGCCTGGTTCTTTTTTATGGCCTTGAAGAAGGGAAGACACTTTCTAGCCAATTTGGACATAAATCGGTTCAAGGCTGCTATTCGTCCAGTTAATCTTTGGGTTTCCTTAACCGTCTTGGGTGGTCTCATGTCTAAGATCACTTGAATTTTTTCCGGGTTAGCCCAGGAACTTTCCTTAACCGTCTTGGGTGGTCTCGTTGGCTGACGATGTAGCCCAAGAACTTTCCTGAGGTCACACCAAAAGCACACTTGTTTGGGTTCAGTTTTAGGTTGTGTTTTCGCAAAACTTTAAATACAAGATTTAAATCAGAAACTAATTCTTTTGAAAATAGAGTTTTTACAACCATGTCATTAACATAACACTCAACTTTTTTGCCAATTAACTCTGAGAAAACAAAATTCACTAATCGCTGGTAGGTCGCTCCAGCATTTTTTAAACTGAATGGCTTGACCTTATAACAATACAGGCCTGTCTCGGGAGTAAATGCATTCTTCTTTCGATCCTCAAGGTCCATCAAGATCTGGTTGTAGCAAGAATAGGCATCCATAAAGCTGAGCAGTTCAAATCCTGAGGTCGCGTTTACTAAGGGATCTATGCTGGGTAGGGGGAAGCTGTCTTTTGGGTAGGTGCGGTTTAAGTCCGTGAAATCTATACACATCCGCCATTTGCCGTTTGCTTTTTTCACTAAAATTGGGTTCGCCACCTAGCTCAGGTACTGGACTTCCTCTATGAAGTTCGTAGCTAGAAGCTTCCCCACTTCTTCATTTACTATGTTCCACCTTCCCAGGGCAAGGTTTCTCTTCCTTTGCCGGACTGGTCTAACTGTATGGTCCACATTATGTTTATGAGTTATAAGATTAGGGTTTATACCAGGCATTTCAGTAGCTGACCAGATGAAAACATATGTTCCAGGTGAGCTGTGTGTGTGTGTGGGGGGGGGAGCTTGCTTCAATCAATAGTCTAATCCTGCCAATCAGGCGGACAACTTCCCCACTAAATCCTACCAGCGGTATGTCAGCGGGCTGTAGGTCGGCCTTACTTAGTTCCATTCTTTTGAAGGCTTCAACAAACAAGATGTCAGCCGAACTACCTGAATCTACCAAAATCCTTTTTACCTTGAGTCATTGATGAGCAATTTTACCACCAAAGCGTCGCCATGAGGGTATTGGATTCCTCGCATATCATCTTTAGTGAAATAAATGACTTCTTCTGTTTGGGGGCATTTGTGTGGCGGGTTATCTTCTTGTTCTAGTTCACGTATTGCATTCCTCCCAACAAATGAGGTGCATCCTACTATAATCGAGCCCCCTGTGATCACGTTGATAGTTCCTCTAACCTGTCTCTCTGGTGCTTGCTGGTTTTTAGCAAGTGGTTCCTATTGTCTGCTGCTCTACGATGCTTCCCTATTAGCTTCTGCTTCTTGAGTTCTCTCATCCTTGATGAAACGTTTCAAGTAACCTCGCTTAATGAGGTCCTCAATTTCATTTTTCAATTCCAACAGTTCTCAATATCGTGTCCGAAGTCCTTGTAGAAATGGCAGTACTTATTCGGGTTTCTGGTGTTGGGGTCCCCCCATCTTGGGAGGCCATTTCACATAATCATTAGATTGAATATGCATGAGAATCTCCTTTCTATGAGTGTTCAATGGCATAAATACCCTACTGTACGCGGGAGGTGTTCCCAAACGTCGCCCTATTCTGTTTGGTGACCTGTTTTTTCAGCGTGGCAACCTGCTATGTCTTCTCCTTGGGGATCTACTTTTACGAGGTGACCTGCTCCTTCGCCTGGTTCGACTTGTGCTTGCCTCTTCATCTGTCTACTTCCTTTTTCCTATTGTTCCAGCCTCTGCTCCTACCGCTTCTTCTGCCCTAATGAATTCATGGGCAACCGTGAGGAACCTTTCCATGGTAGCTGGAGGGTGGAGTTCTAGTTCCCATTTTAGCTTTCAATGCTTGACGCCCTTTTTGGCTGCTATTAGCTGTACAGAGGGATCTAAATCAGGAATCTACAACCGTTCCATGTTGAAGTGCCGAATGTATTCTCTAAGTGGTTCGTTGGGCTTCTGGACTATGCTAAATAGGCACGTAGCTGATTTTGAATGTGGCGTGCTTGTGATAAATTGGTTGATGAAAAGTCGAGCGAACTGGTCCCGGTTTTTTATAGGTCTTGGGGCCAGTCCCAAATACCATAGCTAGGCTTCTTCTTTTAAGGTCATGAGGAACGCTATACACATACTAGCATCTTTTGCTCCGTGAAGGAGCATTAGAGCTTGGAAACTGTTAGTGTGTTCTGCTAGGTCTGATTTTGCTTGGTAGGATTCCAAGGTGGGTGCCCTAAAGTTTTTAGGGCGTAGAGCTCTGAGGATTTCCAATGCGAGAGGGGTTTCCCTGGTCAAGCTGGGTTGTTCAGATAAAGTAATTATTCTCCCAGTTGTCGTGCTACCTTCTCCCAGACAAACCTCGCCCTCTGCTCAGGCCAGCTGTATCTTCCTTCTTGTGCAGTGTGTTCCTTTCTTTTTTCTCGTGCCTTCGACAGAGCTAGCTGCATTAGATTCAACAAGGGCCTCCGCCTGGCTCTCTTCTGGTCCTTGCTCATCCGGGGCAGTAGTATCTTCTCTGTTTGGTGCATGGATTTGGCTACACTCTCGCGATTGGGGTAAACCTTCTTGATTCAAATTGTTGGATTGTGGGGGTTGTAGGTTGTTATGAGGCTGACTGTCCTTTGATGCTGCTACTTGTCCAGATATCACCAGATGCTGTGGTTGACAATGATGCTGAGATTGCTGGTGAAGTTGTTGAGATTGCTGATGAAGCTGCTGCTGAGACTGCTGTTGGTGTGGCTGTTGCTGGCGTGGTTGCTACTGGGACGACTGCTGCTGTTATCTAGCGATAAGCACAAACATGTTCTCTCATGACCACATTTGTTCCGTCATGGTATTGACATGCCATACTAGGTCATTAAACTATCACATATCCACTATCGCGGGAGGGGCTACTGGTTCCATAGATGGGGGGACATATTCACATTCTCTGCTTGTGGTAGAGGAACGTCGATTTGACCAATGGTGAAGGTTGGGATCCGGTTGTTGATGTTATTGGTGGAAGGATTTCCTGAGGATGCCATTGAAAGGTTTCTTTGAGTAAAATGAGAAGGATAAAGAGATGAATGAAAGGAAACACAAGCTTTTTGCTATGCTTCCCACAAATCGCGCCAATTGATGAGGCACAAAATATGCCCACCAATAGATGAGGCACAAAATCTGTTCACTCCCTCTTGTCTGAAGGTCCAAGCTGAGATTTGTACAAGAGAAAGAAGGTTAGAGTGCCTGTGTAAATTTTACCCAGGAGGATACTCCGATGCTTAAGTTATTGAGTGGTTCTATCAAAGAAATTGGGAGAGAGTGAGAAATTATGTATGCCTCCCTATTGGAGTGGTCCTGGGGTCTTTTTATAGCTACCTATGGTTCAAGTGTTGTTGGGTAATGTCTCTGAACCTCGTACAGAGTTGTTTCCTAAATTTTGGGTGTATTGGTCAGTTGATTGTTGGATCCATGCGGTGGTTACAAGTCACCTGCTGGTCTTGAGGCGGTCAACTCGGTGGACCGTTCCCTTTCTTGCGGCTATAGCACTTACGTGGGCGTTGCCTTCGAGACTGTTTCGAGTGAGCTGGGGCTGTCAGAGGATTGAGCTCACCTTAGCTTGGCCGTGTACCAGATACTGACTACCACATGTTACTTTGGCATGCTATGCCGGACGCTATGGATCGAGCTTGCCCTAGCTCGACCGTGTACCTGATGTTGGCTGCCACGTGTCGAGCTAGTGAGCTGTCTTGCTGAGTGGGACGTTGTGTTGTTGACAACGTCCACGTGTCCACTATCAATTAGGTTGACCAAAATGCCCCTCATCAATGCCCAAAGAGGGTACCAAAACCCGCTTCCACTGAAGATGGCACAACTTGAGATGAAGCAGGTTCACCAATGTAGTTCTTCAGCAAGAACTACAATCCAACAGCTTAAATCGAGCATGGGAAGTGAGCACAAATTGGATTTTCTGTTTTCTTGCAAAAATCAGAATCAGAACTGATCTCTATCAGTTCAAGAATGGAGGTCTAATTAGGGTTACGACGGAAAGAGTAGAAGGAGATACAGAGAACTGGGAGTAGTGTATTTTCTGGAGCAGTTCACCCTCTCCTTTTAGATCTTAAAAAGCATATTTCTTAATCCAATTAGAAGTTTCCTAATCCAAATCTTTATTTGGATTTAGACTCTTTAAGTGGATAAGAGATATCCTCTTATCTTATATGCTGATCGAAACCTAGATGCATACTCACATTCGCCCTTGTCACATGACTGCTTAAGCTATCATGTGACACCCCTAATTAATCAAATTAATGTTGAGCCCTAGGCCCATTAAGTAAATGGCTCACGCCCCTAACCAGTTGCTCGATAACTTGGCTCTCTTTGTATGGCGTGAGATCCTAACATTGATCTCACAAAAGCCATATGGGTTCAGCCTAGCTTCTGTGACAAAGCCTGGCCGAATTCACTACTAAACACAGTGAACTCCTGAGTCCATCAGTATGTGATCTTAATGGGCCCAACATTTACACTAAATGGTCATTGAGTCCAACCATCTTATGAAGGCCTAAGGACTATGGTCTTAAGTGAGATTAGCCCATTAGGCATAATATCCTTAAATGGTCTTACACTTAACCTCTCAGCCCTTAATGATTAAACACTACCGACAAGAGAAGACCTCTCCCTTGGTTGCAAGGTACAGTGTTGCACTCTCTACTCGGATGGATCATGGGAATTAAAACCTTTTGCAAACTATTTTCATAAAACATAATATATAATTTCATATAAATATATTTTGCAAAACAAATCTCAAACAAGGTTGAAATTGACTGCTAGCAGTTTTGGTTTCCATCAAAGAGAGTGTAGCCCCCGATCATTCACTTTGTTCGATAAAGGTGATGATTCTATCACTATGATCACCCACTCGAGTGAATTCTTAGACTACCCCAACATACCCAGGTTTTGACCCCCAAAGGATCTCATTGATTGGCACATCAAAGAGAGCCTAATCCGACACCTAGTGCAATACCATAATCGAGTCTAGGGGTTAGGTGTAACTTTCTAATTTTTCCCACCAGTCTCCAAGGTCCAGGGCATAACTAGAAAATGGTCCGGGATCAGTGTTTCAAACAAACACATGCTACATGTGCTTCGGGTCTAACCCTGGCAGCTGAGACAAGCTACCTTAACCTTCCTGGCAACACATTAGTGTCAGCCTTGGCAGGATAAACCTCCCCAGGTCTATCCAACGACTGAGAACATTCTAAACTAACACGAGTCTCATAAGTGTCCAATTTAAGGGTAATTACATAGAAGCACACCAAATACAACATGACTGAATTATGTACTTTTATTCATTTACAATAAATGTTTTATGTACATCAATCTGATTGGAGCTAAGGGCATACACTATCTAGCAGCTTAGCTCTTTACCTAGAGTATTTTTTAGTTGTTTGATGTCCCTACCATTGGAGTTGGGAAGACTACTAATCTATGCTCTCCGGTGAACAAGGTTTTCTATGGAAGAGAATATAGATAAGTAAATGAATAATACATCTTAACAAATGATAAAAATCATTTAAAAAGGAAAAGGGAGGGGTCCAGGTTCGATATCTCTACAAATCAGAACGTTGGAGAAGGTTGCTTAACATTTTTTCAGTTGTAGTAGTAGTAGTAGTAGTAATAAAATAATAATAATAATAATGATAATTAATAATAATAATAATAATAATAAAAATATTGTTATTATTATTATTATTAAAAGGATAAAAATATATAGATAAATAACAATAGGAAAAATTTTCTTTTGACTTGTTCTTGAGATTTGATTTCTTTATTGTTCTTTTGCCTTATTTGTTGTTTTTTTATGCTTATGCTCCTTTGGGATTACCATGTGGGCCCCACCAATTGGATCTAGGCGAGGGGGTGCCTAACCCCTTCTCTCTCCCATTCGAGTCTTGCCCAGACTAGTTAGCTAGTATCTTGGGCTTTGGAGTCACTACAAATTAAAACAATTTTCTTGAAATCATTCTCGGATGTCCCATTACCTTCACTTCCATAATTGATGGGTGGCGACTCCAAATCCAGCCGAAGTCAACCGTTTTCTGACGCTCACAATAAGCAATACTATTTTTTATCTTCAAATCTTCCACCATTGAGTTCAAAATTGGTTCCCAATCTCTCACTTTCTCCTCTACAGTAACAATGTATCTGTTCTCCCATACAATGTTTTCCACCTCCAATGACAACTTTGGGTTATTATGTGAACTAGCTATTATAAATGTTAACAATAATGACAAGGATAATCCATGCACTCAAGGAGATCAGGGGACCTTTGGAGATCTGGAACTATCCTCCTAGAATAATTCCTATCTAATCAGGATAACCTCTATCCTAATAGCCTAATCCTATTGTAACTAACCATCCTATAATTATCTCCTTATCTGTACATTCTCTCAAACCTTGTAGAACTCCTCTCTAATTTAAACTCCTCTTCTATAAATACCATACGTCAGATGGTACCCAGCACCATCGACATTAGTCTTGATCTCCAATTATTCTTTTGTTTTTCAGTTTTATTACTTTTTTAACTTGGTATCAGAGCCAAGGCTCACAATGGAGTGCACTCGGCAGCAAGCTCAAACACAGGAAGCTCCAACCAGTTTCTGAGTTATGTGTTAAAAACATCAGTAATCAACGTCCCCAACATTTCTCTTTCACTTCCCATCAAGCTGAGTTAAGTCAACTACCTACCTTGGAGGGCACAGATGAAGGCATTAATCAACATCTGGCGTGCCCACACACTCATGAACAAAATGGTACAGCTGAAAGGAAGCACCGACACATTGTTGAGTCAACACTATCTCTATTGGCTTCCGCCTCTCTCCCGTTTTCCTTCTGGACTGACGCAACACAAATGGAAGTGTATCTGAACAATTGTCTTCCCTCTTAGACTCTTCGCTGTCGCTCTCCATATGAGGTACTGTTTCAAAGAATCCTGGATTATACATTTCTCAAAATTTTTGGTTGTGCCTGCTATCCTTTCTACGACCCTATAGTCGCCATAAATTCGAATTTCGATCACAACATTGTATTTTTCTGGGATATAGTGCTGCTCATAAAGGTTACAGGTGTTTGCATCCTCCCAGTGGACGTGAATACATCAGTCAGCATGTCATCTTTGATGAATCCCAGTTTCCCGGTATGCAACTCTTCCCAGTTGACTGCTCAAGTATTGATCGTACCACTTCTCCTTCAGGTACCCCTATCGAACTGGTTATAGGTCCACCGGAGCAGTTGGCATCTCTTCTCCACCATCAGCTGATGTCTCTTCTCCATCATCAGACATCCACTGCCAACCCTTGGCATCATCAGAGACCTCCTCTGCTCCTTCAATATCAATTGATTCTACACCCTACAATGATCCATCATCTGCTTCTGAGCCTCCTTGCCAGACTAGTCCAAGAGATTCTTGATGCCACTTCTGTTGTACCTCCACCTCCACAAAGAACTCATACCATGGTCACTAGATCGATGAGCTCTTCAACATCGTTTGCAAATTCCACTACAATGTATCCTATTCCAGCAAAACTTCTTGCTGACATCACACCAGAGCAATGTGAACCGGCCACACCAGAGCAATGTGAACCAGATATAGCCTATTCAGTCAACAAGGTTGGCATATTTCTTCATGCCCCCACAGATGCTCATTGGGCTGTGATCAAATGGATCCTCCATTACTTAAAGGGCACGTTGGATGTTGGCCTCCATTTCACCAAATCCACCTCTCTTCAGCTCCATGCGTCCAGTGATGCAGATTGGGAAACAATCTCATTGCATCTCATTGCAAATCCATCGTAAGTCCACATGAGGCTATTGCGTACACTTGGGAAACAATCTCATTGCATGGAGTGCCAAGAAACAAGCAATTGTAGCTTGTTCCAGCATAGAGGCAGAATTTTGAGCACTTGCAAATTCGGTGACAGAACTAATTTCGATCCAATCTCTCCTTGCTGATCTGGGATTCTCATCCACATTTCCTCCAATTGCTTGGTGCGACTATGTGGAGGCCACACACCAAGCTGCACACCCAGTGTTCCAAGCACACACCAAGCACATAGAGGTTGACTTTCATTTCTTGCAAGATCTAATTCTCAAACAGAAACTACTGGTCAAATTCATCTCTTCAGAAGACCAAATAGTCAACATCATGACTAAGGCTCTTCCAACACCACGGTTCCTTCATCTTCAGTCCAAGCTGCAAGTCTTCGCAAAGTCGTTCCGCTTGAGGGGGTGTGTTAAGGACAATGACAAGGATAATCCACGCACTCAAGGAGATCGGGAGACCTCTGGAGATCTAGAACTATCCTCCTAGGATAATTCCTATCTAATCATGATAACCTCTATCCTAATAGCCTAATCCTACTGTAACTAACCTTCCTGTAATTATCTCCTTATCTGTACATTCTCTCAAAGCTTGTAGAACTCCTTTCTAATGTAAACTCATCTTCTATAAATACCATACCTCTGATGGTACCCAGCACCATCGACATTATTCTTGATCTCCAATTATTCTTTTGTTTTTTAGTTTTATTACTTTCCTAACTATAAATGACCCTTGTTTCTTCTGATCATTGTTATAGGGCGGTCAACTTCCATAAAACACTCAACATCTTTTCTTTCGGAGAATCCAAAGCCCAAGAAACAGAGGTATTTTTGAAAATCTTCTGAAAACCTTAACCGGCCACTAATTCCCTTCCCTTCTAGCAGGCAAATCATTGGCTTATAATATTCATAAGTGAATCTGTAACAGTAACATACCAACCTTTTATGTTCTATCATAGCACTGACTTATACCATTTATCTATTGAGCTCATGGAACTTCTTCACCCTACCATTCGAACAGAGAACACTGCCCCATCCACACACCATTTAGCCATCATTTTGCTCCTTTGATTAGAAAAAAATGTAGCTTTCCTCTCCTCCTTTAACTTCAGATACCTTCGATCCTACCCTATAGAATCTTCTAAAATCAGATTTTTTGCTTCAATTTGAAAACTCCTACTCTACACCGTTGTCTCCATCGCCGACTATGCTAGAGAACTCAGATTTTGGTTTGGATTTTTAATAAACTGAATGATTTGATATGATTTTTAAAAATCAGTCACAGTTCGGTTAACTGAACCATGAGCACGACCATCATCAATAGAGTTTTTCTTGCCCTTTATTTCAAATATGTTGCTACCCTTCCATTTCTAATATCAAATGCCACTTCTCAATAGGAGGTAGTTTAGGGGGACTTGCAATGCAATTGGTTAAGAGGCTTCAATACTCTTTTTGGCTTATATGCTTCTTGTTTGGCACTCTTTTAAGTGCCATTATCTGTGGTTGCCCCTTGTCTGGTTTGCATTTCTTTTCCTTCTCATGGGCTTTTTCTTTCATGGTTTTTGTGCCTCCTTTGACAATTGAGAGATTTACTTCATTTCCTATAAAAAGGTAGGGTGGAATATTGGGATAGATAGAAAGAAAAGGTTTAAATCAGCTCAACAGGCTAACAAGGGTACATATTGATTCAGGGGTTGAGGATTAATGATGATGTAGAAATGAGGGCCTCCTTTGTAGGCTTACTAACATTTTCAACTTCTTCTTAGCATTGATGGGTGGTTGGCTTCTTCCAAGCCAAGTCCACTCCCATCCCTAGGTATAGTATATGTGGCTCATGAAAGAAAGGCTTATCATTATAAGGCTCAAAGGACTAACTAGCGGTAATTGGCCATACTTATTGGACTTTATCAAGGGATTAAAAAACAACCAAAGATGACTTCGCTTCCTTGAAACACACATTGTAGGGGTTTCAACACATCCAATTATTTTAGTAATGGGCTCAAACTTCCCATCCCCAATTAAGGCCTATGAGGTAAACCCACCCCTGGTTCTTAAAACAACTCCTACACCTGGTTGAGAATTGGGGCCTCGGCTCCACTCTTTTTATTATTATTATTATTATTATTATTATTATTATTATTATTATTAGTTCGATTTCCTTACACCTTTGGGCATAGCTATAGTCACAACATAATAAGGTTAAGTGAAAACATCAATGAAACAAATCCACCCGCTCATATTAGAATTACTTCCATCTAAATCACATGTCAGAGCAAGCCATAAGATTACAAATGGAAGATAGGTTCCCATGACGGTTTGGGTGTGCCCCTTATTTTAGGAGTGTAGGTATGTAGCGTTCACTCAGACCCTCAGAGAACATCGAACTTCAAGATTAACACCACATAGTACACGCGAGCAGCTAACAACCAACCCCCACGCTATGATGAACCTGCAGCACACTAGCATCCCTGCGATGAAATCAAAATATGTACTATAGAAATCACGATAAACCCGTAGTTCACCGAGTAAAACCAGTGTTATAACCCAAAGAAACCACATCCGAACCCATCCGAGAGTCCTACGCCCTCAAGAATGTGCGATGAAGCCACACCTGCTAAGGCATGTGGTGAACCCGCAGCACGCGAACGTGCTCGTGACAACTAGTCAAGAGAGACCCAAGCTGAGCCCATGGCGAGGCACGCATATGCCCGAAGGCACGTGAAACCCATGACAGCAAAGGACATAGCGAGCCGCCACATGGAGTTAGCAAAGTGCCTCCCGCCGAATGGTGACATCACCGACGCCACACAGGATTAGTTATAATGTGCAAAAAGGCAGTAGCACACATGAGTAATGAGCGGTCTTAAAGATAAGGAAAGCCAATCCTTGAGAAGATCCTCATGAGACACGTGGCGAAACCCCAGTAGCGCACCCAATAATTGACAGCAAATCAAATATTCCCTTTCCTGATATGGAGTGAATATCCTCATCTCCTACCTTTTAGGATCTCAGGACCTCCCTCATAAATAGAGGTCCTTCTTATATTGAATGGCTATCAAATCCCAAGCATTTGTCACCCAATATTCCCTAGTATGCTCCAACTCTCCCATTCTGCATCCTTAACCTAGAGATCCTCACTTCCCTACTTACGAGACCTTTCTCTGCCTTTCAAAGAGATTGCTCCCTAACCAAGCCTTACCCCTCCTACAATAAAATCTTTGGTTCTGTCTTTGATCACAGAGAATGGCCTCAAGAAGAATTAACCACACCACCGTTCCCGAAAAGCAGAACAACACATAGGAGAACGCCAGTCTCGGGGAGGAAAACCAGCCTGAGATGGGAACACCCAATCATGCCGATATCGAGATATTGTCAAATAAGGTTTACGGGTTCAGAGCGCTCTTCCAAGACCAATTCTGGAGGCTAGAACAGATGCAAGAGGAGACGAGAAGCACCCTCCAAATTCTGCTCAATTGTTCGGTCCAAGCCGAACAAACCCCCGTCGCCACTCTTCCTGGCATCCCCAACTCAAACCCTAACCCAAGCCGCCATGCTTCCAACCCAACATCTGCCATCTCTGAACAACCTAACAAAGTCAACCCGACCCTAACCCAGGCAAGCCATCAACCAGCCCACCAATACCATGCCTTCTCCCACGCTGACCCAATAGTAGAGGCTCCCCTCAGCTGGGACAAACTAAGGGAATACGTCCAAGGGCTGGTAGTCGAAAGCCGTAGCCAATCCCAGGACTCGGCCATCCTACAAAAGCCGTATTCCTATCACATCCTATACAAAGCTTATCCTGTCGGGTACACCCCTCCCTAGTAGTGGCCACAATATGATGGTTAGAGAGGTAGCCTACAGGAGCATATCAACAAGTTCAAAGACATCCTCGGTTCATTCACTCTCAATGGAGATCTCAAAGTGGTTCACCCAGGAGAGGAAGTTGACCATGGCTGACCTACGAAACATGGAACAAGGGCCGAGGGAGGATCTTTTGGCCTATGTTATGAGATTCTAGAAGCTCATGCACACCGTTTTTTATGAGCATGCCACCGAGAAAAGCTTCGTCAAACAATGTGTACAAGGTATGCATCCCACCTTCAGGATTGACATTGAAAACATCGAAGTCGAATCCTTCAATCAACTTTGAAGGTGCGCGAAAAGGACAGCGTGAACCGTTAAGGACACCTCCCCATACAGCAGGAACGTGGCATATGCGGTCGATAGAAGACCCAAGAATAACGGAGGAGCTAGACAAGGGTCATATTAGCGAGATAATGCCCAAGGGAAGAGAAACACACCACCACCTCTCCCCTTCCCCTACACAAGGGAAGAGGTAATCATGATAATGAACAAGTTAGTTAAGGACAGGGTCATTAACCTGCCGCCACCAATGCTAGGAGTAGACACAGAGAAGGAGAAGCACAATGGGATATGGTGCAATTACCACTAGACACCACACAATGACATGATGGACTACTTCACGTTAAGAAGGTTGTTCATGTAGAAGATAAAGCTGGACCAGTTCGCGAAGAAAGACCCAACTCGTGTTGAAACCGAACCACTCCCAATCCATACCCAGGGAGGCAGCATCAACGTGGTTGGGGCATCCGACCAGTACCAATCTGACGCTTTGATAAAGAAACTAGAGTAGAGCGAAGAACTACAACAGTTCTTCACCAAGCATGGGGCCAACATGACGACACAAAAGTTGGCCATCAGAACACTAGTAGAGGTATTCCGGAACCCACTATAGCCCTACAGTCGTGACCGTATAGTGTGTCCGGAAGCGCATCGTCAAACACTGTGGAACACCAGTTTAAACATTTATAATTTTTACCATTTCTCAAACAAGCGCGTTGTATCTATAGGGAAGCAAGTGAAAAATTAATATATAGTTAGATCCGGACAAGAGAATGCAATCGGAAATGGCAAAAAATATGAAAATAAAATCTATTATTGCTGAAATTAAATGTTTCAAATTTAAATAAGACAATAAATAAAAATCAGAATTTAATAAAGTATGGGAATCAACAAAGGAAATAAAAGAAATAAAAAAAAAAACAATCCAGAATCGGCTAGACCGCTTGCAAAAACCCATCCTGACAAGAACCAGGCATCTGTCCTTTCTACAGCCCTCAAACCCCTCAAGACACCTTAGCCTTGAACCAAACGAATTCAGATCTGCAAAATAGAGAAACAAACAAGAACTAAATCTAAAAGATTGCAGAAATAAAAATAACAGAAAAGAAAATACTAGAAAGAAAAGAATGGTTGATCAGAACCAGTGGCGGTAGTTGCAGAATGGTTGAACAACTTGCAGGAACCCCTCCTGACAACATCTGAGCATCCTCCCCTTCTACAACCCTTGAACTCCTCAAGAAACTTAGTGAATTGACCAACCCCTTCTCCAGGGGTTGCAGCTAGGGGTCAACTGGGTTTTTGCAGAAATATGGGCACCCTAGGGTTTAGAATGGAGGGTTAGGATTGTTCTAAGGTGATCCTAAGGCTAAAACGAAAAGGAGAGGGCACCCAATATTATGTAGGGCTGAGATTTAAGGGCTAAAGGCTGAATGGTGAGGATTAGAAGTTAGGAGGCTCCCTACGGTTAAAATGCTAAAAAGAGAGTGCCCTAGAATGGATGGTGGAGATTAGAAGGGATGGAAGGTGAGGACTTAATAGTTAGGGGCAGCTAGGGTTTGTTAAGGATGAAAATAATAGGTTAAAAGGTGACCTAGGGTTTGCTAAGGCGTATGGAGCCTGCTAATACAATAAGAGGGGCGTCAAACTGGGTTTAGCAGCTAGGAGGCGCCCTCATGCTTTCAATTTTTCACAAAAACACCCCCTCTCTCAGTTGGATTTCACACCAACTTCCCAAAATCTACATTTCAGCCATGAAATGCATTTAACAAGGAAAATGGCTCATCTTGACTATTCTAAGGCAAAAAATACCCCTGAATTGATGCCCCTAAGGCATCAAAATGTAGAGTTATCACACTCCCAACTTAAACATTGCTAGTCCCTTAGCAATGCAGCCTTAAAATTACACTGATCATAGAGATCTTTCTCATCTCAAGGTCCTCCCTGACAGAATTAGTCAAGCATCCTGATTCCAGCATTCTCAAACTTTGTATAAATCGGTATTGGGCTTAAGGGGTAAAATCGTCTTTCTTTGAATATTACAGAAACTTGGCTTAAAAATCTTATTTGCCCTTCCATTTGCAGACTGTCTTTGATAATTTGAGATTGATTTTAAAATTAGACATGTATTCTTCTTATCATTTATGACAACAAATTTCTACCCCTGAACTTGATATGCATACTTATTTTTTGTTACATTCCACCGTTTCACTTAAATCTCGACACTTGCCTTAGGTGAAGAGACCCGGTTACTAAGTGTTAGGTAAGTGTCTTTGGCATTCCCTTTCCCGTTTCACACGAATCTCGACACTTGACTTAGGTAAAGAGACCCAGTTACTAAGTCTAGGGTGTCCATTGACCTTTTTCTTTCTCTCTCTTTTTTTTTTGTAACACTATTCAGGGAAGTCCACTATTTCTAACAATTTGAAGAATTTTTGTCTAATTTCTCCATCTTTCTCTTCTTATCTTGGCAGGGGCAAACTTAGGAGTATTTTCCAATTTCTAAACGGTTTCGACAATATTCAAATAAGATCAATTTTGACTCCTATCACTTGCTACCAATTTCTACAAAATCCAATATTCTTTTATCAGTTTCCTCAACTTTTTCTGTTTGGGAATCTCTTTTAATGGAAAAACTTTAAAATTTTTAGAGAAATTTTAATTCTACATATTTAAAGGCTTAGCTTCTCAATTTTGTTTTTCATTTTTCTCTCTCTCTTTCCTCACCCCAACTTAAATGCCATTGTCCCTAATAGCAGGACTAGAATGATGCAAAAAGGATTTGGGCCAAAGGGAACAATCAATAGGGTTTTCCTGAGGGATTCAAGGTTTGCCACCTGGTCTCGAATCAAGAAAAAAAAACTCAAATCCTAACAGTAGAAACACTAAAAACTACGTTGGGTTGCCTCCCAACCAATGCTAAGTTTAACATCTTCAACCAGACACATTCACGCACTTCTTCCATATACACTCTCTGACTCACTTTCATCTTCATACAAATAGAGCTCAGACTGGGCTAACCAAGGGGCAGACAGGGCATCTAAAAGATCATCAACTACATCTATCTTGCACTCATCTTCCCCTAGGTTTGGATACTTAGAGGCACTAAAAACATTTAACTAGACTTTCTGCTCCCTAAATGAAATGTCCATTTCTCCCGATTTACAGTAGTGTTTGCGTTAGTCGTTGCTAGAAACAAACATCTTAAGATTATCGGTATGTGGTTCAGTTCCTCAGTTGGGGTCATGTTCGGGACGATAAAATCCACTGGGAAGTGACAACCCTCTACCTTGACAATGGCGTCCTCAATGACACTTCGAGGAGTCTTGACTGACCAATCAGCAATTTACAGAATTACCGGGGTAGGATCTAACTCGCTTATCCTAAACCTGTCATGAATAGATGGAAGCATATTTATACTGACCCCTAGATCCAATAAGGCTCGATCAAAGGTGATTCCAGAGATGACATAGCTTATGAGAGGAGCACTAAGGTCTTTCATTTTTTGGGGAAAGTGGTTAAGGAGAGCTACACTAACATCTGCCAAGAGCATTATTCCTTGTGGGGCCAATCGTGGCTCCATCATTTGAGTACACAACTCTTTTAAAAACTTGGCATAGGCCGGGACATGTTGGATCGCGTCAAGGAGAGGGAAGTTAATATGGACTTCACTGATCTCCTCATTGCGAGTCTCTTTCTTCTTTTGCAATGACTCAGCTGTGAGTGCAGTTGGAAAGGGGACCATAGGTTGGTTCACTGAAGGCTCATCTTCTAAAGTTTCCTTTCCTTCTTCTTCCCCCCTTAACTTAGGGTCTTCTTTCTCCTTTTTACTAACTCTCTCACACGGGTCCTCTAAAATCCTCCCACTCCTTAAGGTTGTAATTGTTAGACAATTTTTGTATGCCCTTAGCTTCAATCAATTCTGATGTGCTTTTGATAGTTAATGTAAATAAATAAAGTACATGTTTGATTCATGTTGAGTGGTATGCTTCTGTGTAAGACCCTAAAACTGGACACTGAATAAGGCTTGTGTTGTTTTTGAATGTTCATAGCCGTTGGATAAATCTGGGGAGATTTATCCTGCCAAGGCTGACACTGGTGTGCTGCCAACTGTTGGGGTGGCTTGTCTCAGCCACCAGGGTGAGACCCAAGGCACATGCAGTGTGGGATTACATGATCCTTTGAACCGGACTAGATTTCCAATGTTGCCCTGGACCTTGGAGATAGATGGGAAAAACTAGAAAGTTACACCCAACCCCTAGATCCGATTATGGTACTGCACTAGGTGTCGGATTAGGCTGTCTTTGATATGCCAATCAGTGAGATCCTTAGAGGGGATCAAACCTGGGTATGTTGGGACAATCTGAGAATTCATCTGAGTGGGTGATCATAGTGACGGGATCAGCCCCTTTGTCGGACAAAGGTAATGATCGGGAATGCACTCTCTCTGATGGAAACCAAACTGCCGGCAGTTGATTTCAATCGTTGGAATTTTGTTTTGCAAAATTTATATATGATATATAGATATGTGCGGTTTCAAAACATTTGCAAATGGTTTTAATTCCCGGGATCCATGTGAGTAGAGAGTGTAGCACTGTTCCTTGCAGCCGAGGGAGAGGTCCTCTCTTGTCGGGCAGTGCTTGATCATTATGGGCTGAGAGGTTAAGTGTAGAGCCATTTGGGATAATACCTGATGGGCTAATCTTACACATGCCCACAGTCCCTGGGTTTTTTATAAGATGGCTTGGCCCAGGGACCACTTAGTGTAAGTATTGGGCCCATAGGGTCCATATGATGGGCTCAGGGGTTCACTAGGTTTCCAGTAAATTGGGCTAGGCCTTGTAATAAAGGCTAGGCCGAACCCATGTGGCTGGTGTGTAGATCAATGATTGGGTCCCACGCCATACAAAGAAGTCCAACTGGGCAGCAGATTGGAAACTAATTGAGCACTGATTACTCAATTGGCCAAAAGCCCATTTCGAACTGGGCTGATATGATCACCCACTTATGGGGTGGATCTGAGAGTAGGGTTAGCTGATAGGATGGGGTTTTAACCCTATCCACTCTTAGGGACCAGATTCAAATATGATTTGAATATGGTAACCTCCTGATAAGATCAGGAGTAGGCTATCTAATCTACAGATAGGATTAAGATTATCCCCATCCAAATACAGATTTGGATTGGGATAACTCCTAATAGGATTAGGGGATTCTTAATCAACAAGAAAGGAGGAAACCCAATCAAGAATTATTAGAATTCGAACCTAGGGTTTTCATAGGCATTATTCTGAAAACCAGAGATAGGATCTCATTCTCTCTAAGCTGAAAACTGCTTCTACGCCAATTCAGCATTAGGGAACTCCTCCAGCCGCCGCCACCTACTTTATAGTTCGATCTTCACTGAGAAGGGAATCAAGAAATCAATTCTTGATATCAGTTTTTGCTGAAAAACTGATCGAGTTCGATGCTCATTGTTTCCAGAGGATTCTTCTAAAGAATTCGGTGTGTGGGATGCACTCTGCTGGTTCCATTCCATAGTTGCTGTGTTATCTTCAGCAGGAGCGGATCTTGGTGTCTTCTCTGGGCGTGAACACCAACTTTGGGAGATATTATTTCTCTGGATTAGGTATAATCCCTCCCTTGTCTTTTGGTTCAGATCTGGTTCGGTTATGGTTCAAGTAGGATCCTTGAATTTTGATTCTAAATTCAGGGAATATGATTCCCAGTTGGAAGAAAGTGGGAAATTTTTGAAATTCACCCTACCCTATTTCGCAATCTTTGGCGTCCATACGATGGATCCCACCATTCTTTCAGTAATAGCCTTGGTATTTTTAGGCTGAGGGTTCTTAGGAGGTGGTTGAATTTGTTGTGGAGGAAAACCCGGTAGATGATTTCTAGGACTCGTAACCGGTTGACTCGGTATTTTCCCTACTTCTCTCCTCTTCTTGGCTTTGGCTAGTTGTCCTATTCGGCTCTCTAATCTATCGATGGACTGCTGCTGATTTAGGATTAGCTGCTAAAGTTGCATTTATTGATCATCTACTGCATGGGTCTGAGGAGGTTGGGGGTAAGCCTGATACGGTTGGACTGGTTGGTTCCTAGGGTACACCTACTGGAATGAACCCTCTACTTGTGGCCTCTGAAATTGTTGAGACATAGAGTTAAATGGGTGGTATTGCTAGGACTGTGTGTAGGTTTGACATGGTTGAATCAGTTGAGTCCTAGGGTAATCATTGTACTCCCATTGGGTCTGGGCTTCAGACCACTAGGAGTGCCTCTCTAGCTGGGGGGTTTCTTGGTTTTGGGCCCTATAAGTGAAGTTGGGATGATTTTCCCACCCAGGGTGGTATGGGCTAAAGAATGGGTTAGCATTGGGTTGGAAAGATCGATTGGCTGCATGTACTTGGTTTGGAATGACTAGTTGACATGGGATCACCGTAGGGCATTGGCTAACATGATGGACTGGGCTTGCACAGATGGAACATGATGGATAAGATGACAACGTTGGGTATGGGCCACTTTGTTGACGATATGCAAGGATTTGGTCAATTCTATGCGCGGGCCCATAACAGGTCCATCCCATTAATCTTGTCCAGTTGTCGAGACACATGGTTCCAGTCTATCTGTGACACAGGTTGGAACTAGTTACTCATTCCACAAACTCTAACCATTGAATTCATTTTGTTTTAACCCCCTTTTTTTGAAATTTGAAATTTAAATTTTGAAATTTAAATTCTGTAATTTAAACTCAAATTTGAATTTTTTTTATTATTTTTCTTCTTCTTTTAATTTTTTTATTTGAAGTTTGAACTTTAAATTTTTGAAATTTAAATTCAAATTTAGATTTTGAAATTTAAATTTAAATTTGATTTTTTAAAATTTTTTTTGTGTTTTTTTTTTAATTTGAAATTTAAATTCAAATCTAGATTTTGAAATTTAAATTCAAATTTGAATTTTTAAAATTTTGTTATATTATTATTATTTTTTTTTTGAAATTTGAAATTTAAATTCAAATTCAGATTTTGAAATTTCAATTCCTGAAATTTCAATTCAAATTTGAATTTTTAAATTTAGTAAAAAATGCAAGCAAATCAACCACACGACCTAGGGGCAGACTAGGGTTTCCTAAACTAGTGGTTCAACCAATGTGAATCCTCTTAGATTCACTTGCAATTACACCACTTCCTTTGGATAGCCAGGTAAGAAGTGGGGATGTGGGAGGCTCCCCTTGCTCTCGCAAGGACCTAATTAAGTAACCACAAAACCTGCTTTGACGTAGTCATTTAACCTCTTTCCTTAGACACCAACCGCCGGTTATGGAAAGTAATTACAAGCTTTCCTAAAATTCAGCACACCTTTGAACCAAGTGTGAGGCTTCCCTAAAGGATCTTGCTATCCAAATTTTAAATTAGGGTTTAGGGTAAACCGCATGTGAAGGGTGGTGATTTTTGGGCCAAGGAAAAGTGATGAAATCACCACCTTATCTTATTTAAGTTGGGTGCCCTTAAATGGATTAACGAAACAAAAACAATCAAACAAAATGAATGCAACTAATTAAAATGCATGAAAAATTATTTCTAAAATGTAATTCAACAATATAACATACAAGAATAAAATAAACTGAGCACAAGAAGCAATTAAAATAAAAAGAAAACCTAGCACATTCACAAATAACAAAATAATTTCAGTGTTCAAATAATCCTATATGATGCATGCTCTAAAACATATCAAATCCTAGATGTTGGTATGCAAATGCAAAACTTTTAAAATATTATTTTTGATTTTTTTTTATTTTCTTTTGAAATTTAAAATTTAAAATTTAAATTTCAAAATTTGAAATGCAAATTTAAATACAAATTCAGGTTCGAATTAAAATTTAAATTTAAATTCAAAATCGAAATTTAAACACAAATTCAAAAATTTAAACAATTTCCTATTTAACGATTAATTATTCAATTAAATAACTAAAAAGAAAGAATTAAATAAGGCAACAAATAATTATAACATACAGAAAATAAAAGAATTAATTATTCTAAAAAGATTAACAACTACCAAAATAAATTCTAACAAGAAAATTGCTATTGTAAAAATTAAACTGAAAAGAAAATAAACAAAAGAAAATTATGCGGCAATAAATAAAATAAAATAAAATAAATGATTTTTTTTAAATAAAATAAAAAACACAAACCTAATAAGACAAAAATTCAAACAAGAAATTAAAATAAAGAAATAAAAATAGATCTAGAAACAAAACAAAAGAGAAATAATACTAAAAAAAATAAATCAGATCTAAAAAAATTAATTAAAAAATCAAAAATCGCTATTCAACAAAAAAAAAGAGTTCAAAAATAAAAATTAAAAAACTAAAAATAAAATGGGATGACTACACCTGAAATGGAATCCAATTTCTCTTCTCTTCTCTTCTCTCCCACAGTCCTGCAACGCTCCGGTATCCCACCTTTCGCTATTCCGTCCTACAGAATCAAAGAGAAACAAGAATTAAATTGACATAACAGATAAATAAACAAAACAAAAATAAAAAAATAATGAAACAGATCCAGACAAAGCGAATAAACAATTTTCTCCGTGCTTCCTCGGCAATGGCGCCAAAAACTTGGTGTGTTCAGAAGCGCGCCGTTAAACACTCCAGAACACTAGTTTAAACATTTATAATTTTTATTGTTTCTCAAACAATGACTAACGTGATAAATGGGTGAGAACGAGTCGTATCCACAGGGAAGCAAGTGAAAAATTAATATATACTTAGATCCAAACAAGAGAATGCAATCGAAAATGGTAGAAAATACGAAAATAAAATCTATTATTGCTGAAATTAAATGTTTCGAATTTAAACAAGACAATAAATAAAAATCAGAATTTAATAAAATATGGGAATCAACAAAGGAAATAAAAGAAATAAAAAATAATCCAGAATCTAGATACGGTGGCGATAGCTGCAGACCGGCCAGACAACTTATAGAAACCCCTCTTGACAAGAACCGGACATCTGTCCTTTCTACAACCCTCGAACCCCTCGAGACACATTAGCCTTGAATCGAACGAATTCAGATCTACAAAATAGAGAAACGAACAATAATTAAATCTAAAAGATTATAGAAAAAAATAATAGAAAATAAAATAAAGAAAAGAAAAGAATGGTTGATCAGAACCAATGGCGGTAGTTGCAGAATGGTTGAACAGCTTGTAGGAACTCCTCAACAAACCTTAGCCTTCTTAACTTAGTGAATTGACCAACCCCTTCTCCAGGGCCCTTGGGGTCCTTTTTAAAGAGAATGGTGGATAAAACTGAGATTAGAGAGAAAGAGGGGGGCGACAGCTATGTTTTTGCAGAAATATGGCACCCTAGGATTTAGAATGGAGGGTTATGATTGTTCTAAGGTGATCCTAAGGCTGAAAAGAAAAGGAGAGGGCACCCAATATTATGTAGGGCTGAGATTTAATGGCTAAAGGCTGAATGGTGAAGATTAGAAGTTAGGTGGCTCCCTAGGGTTGGAATATTAAAAAGAGAGTACCCTAGAATGGATGGTGGAGATTAGAAGGGATGGAAGGTGGGGATTTAGCAATTAGGGATGGCAAAGGTTTGTTAAGAATGAAAAGAATTGGTAAAAAGGCACCCTAGGGTTTGCTAAGGTGTGGGGAGCATGCTAATACAGTAGGAGAGGCGCCAAATTGGGTTTAGCAACTAGGAGGCTCCCTCCTGCTTTCAGTTTTTCACAAAAACACCCCCTCTCTCAATTGGACTTCACACCAGCTTCCCAAAATCTACATTTCAGCCATAAAAACTTTCCATTTTTCCCCAGAATTTGAACAGAGACACTTAGAGGCCACAACATTGCATTTAACTGGGAAAATAGCACATCTTAACTATTCTAAGGCTGAAAGTACCCCTGAAATGATGCCCTTAAGGCATCAAAATGCAGAGTTATTGCCATAGTAGTGTGGAGTTCATAGCAGACGACATGTTGGTTGCTAACCCTATCACAATAAACCCTTATACATCATGGTGAAAATAGGGGGTTTCGATATAAGAAGATCAATGGTTGACCCAGGAAGTTCTATCAATCTCATATCCGTCCACACGCTAGAATTAATGAATGTTCGGAAGGAGGATATCAAAGGACTGCCATTAGAAGTAACAAACTTCAACGGGAATCCATCCATCACCGAAGGATCCAACGAGCTGCAAGTAGCGATTGGCCCATTCAGCATTGCGCAAGAATTCCAGGTAATCCCGGGAAGGACTTCTTATCATGCTCTCTTGGAGTGTCCATTGATACATGACTTGGCCTTCATTCCCTCGACATACCATCAATGCATCAAAGCTAGATATCGAGGGAAATCGATAAGGATCCTAGCCACCGGGGCCCCATTCGACAAGTCTGAAACGCACTTACAGGATGCCATCTTCACCAAGTTGGCAGATGACGATGAGATGAGGATAGCCAAAGTCGAAGGAACAAAGCTGCCTCATCCACCAAAACGTAAGAAGAGAAGCAGGAGTGTCCGAATGACCGGGAGTGACGGGAAGGATTATTACACCATCATCAAGCCTGTGGGAACCTCAAAACGTAAGAAGAGAAGTAGGTGTGCCCAAATGACTGGGAGTGACGGGAAGGATTATTACACCATCATCGAGGATGATGAAGGCGACGAACCACCGACAACCAAGAAGGCGATACCTGAGGTATGACTTTACGATATACTTTATTTAGTGCAACCTAATCGCAATACGAAATAATAGAAAAAATCTTGTTTATCAAAATAAAGGACAACCTACACCTAATGTATAATTAGTTCTTCTCGATACCAAATACATGCTTATCTAGTCATTTCAGTTTTCTGATAAGAATCATGAGTAATGTTTCAACCGGTACTATTTCACAACATTGCAAAATGACATTGCAACAGTCTTACCGTTACACAAAACTCCACCATTGGGCATCACACAAAGGTAAAATATTCAACCACAGCCCTTTAAACACAAATAAATAATTAGAAGAACACTTAATAACACGAGCAACTTCAGGAGCCGAAAGAAGATATCTTGGAATCCTACGATGAAGTCAAAGCGCCTTCGAGGTGCATGATGGATTAGATCGACACGGTCGAGGAACCATTAGACGAGATCAATTTAGTGATTGACGAAACAAACAAAAGACCTTTATACATATCCGCCAAGCTAGCACCTGAGGACAGAGAAAAGCTCATGACACTCATAAGAGTTAAGGAGGTATCCTTATCGCAAAAACCTTAGAACCTGGATCCAATCTAACCCGTGTTCTTTCACAGAATTTTAGGACATCTTCGCATATTCATACGACCAGATGATAGGATTAGACTTAGAGCTTGTCTGCCAATCCCTGTGCATAGACCCAAAATTCTAGCCAGTACAGCAGTCGTAGAGGATTTTCAAGTCAGAGATAACCCTAAAAGATTAAAGAGGAAATAGAGTGGATTTTGAAAGTGGGCTTTATCAAACCTATAGCACATCCTCAGTGGCTAGCCAATGTAGTCCCAGTGAAGAAGAAGAATAGACAGTTGAGGTTAGTACCTTCCCACCCAGCTCTTTAGCAATAATACATCACCCAAACACTAATTCCACATTATCGCAAATGTTGCATCAACTTTAGGGACCTAAACAAGGCCTGCCCAAAAGATGAGTTCCCTCTACCCAACATGGTGGTGCTGATCGACTCCACTATAGCACATGAGCTCTCCTCCTTCGTATATGCTTACAGCGGATACAATTAGATCTTCATGGAACCCGCAGATGCACCCCACACAACCTTCAAGACACCTATAGGGAATTTTTACTACAAGATGATGCCCTTCTGATTGAAGGACACGGGGGCCACATACAAAAGAGCGATGACTAGCGTCTTCCACGATATGATCCATAAGAAAATCAAGTGCTATGTAGATGACATAGTAGTCAAAGCAAGGAAGAAGGAGGATCTCTCCTAGGTTTTGAGGAAAGTGTTCACAAGATACAGAGAGTTCAAGCTGAGATTGAACCTACTAAAATGTGTATTTGGGGTGCAATCAAGAAAGTTTCTAGGCTACCGGGTAGATCAGACGGGGATGCACCCAGACGAAAGCAAAGTTAAAGCCATCCTAGACCTCCCACCGCCAGTAAATGAATCCTAGCTAAAAACGTTCCTAGGGAATGTCTCATATTTAAGAAGGTTCATTCCTGGCCTCGTGCACACAACTCTACCACTAAGGAAGCTAGTCAAGAAATCTATCGAATTCAAATGGACCCAAGAGCATCAAAAAACCTTTGAGCAGTTAAAGACAACACTGGCTAGGGCACCGATGATGTCACCACCCAAAGACATGTAAGAATTCAGACTATACATCGCAATAGGTACAGAAGCCATAGGATGCCTATTAGCACATGATGATGATAGAAAAGTGGAACTCCTAATTTATTATGCCAGTAGAACCCTCAAACCAGTGAAGAAGAATTATTCTCACATGGACAGTGCTTGGCACTGGTCTTTGCTACACAAAAATTTAGACACCACATCCTAGGGAAAAAAAGTAATGCTTATCGCACTGAACGACCCAATCAAGTTCTTCATGGACAGACCTCCCCTTTCTAGCAAACTTGTCAAATGGATGATGCAGCTCAATGAGTATGCGATAAAGTACACACAGCCTAGAGCCATCAAGTGTCACGCAGCGGCGGATCTATTGGCCATATTTCCATCTAACATTAATTTTTTTATATCGGATGAGGTTCCTGGAGAGACACCAATGGTTGCCCTAGACAAAAGAAGAGAGTGGGTCCTAACCTTCAACAGGAGTAGCACAAGCACCTCGGCCGGCGCTGGAGTAACCCTAACCTCGCTTGACAGACAAACCACCGCCTACTCATTTAAACTTTAGTCCCCTTGCTCTCACAACATAGTAGAATATAAAGCATTGGTCCTTGGTCTGATCAAGGAAATAGAAGCTAGCGCAAAGAAGATAAAGGTAATTGGTGATACTAAACTAGTGATCAGATAGCTCAATGGAAGCACAATAGTGAAATAACTAACTATTCCACCATATAGGACCCAGATCCAGAACCTAATCCATGACCTGGACGTAGACTTCAGACATTAAAATAGAGCTAAAAACAGGTTTGCTGACGCATTAGCTACCTTAGGGTCCAAGATGCAAGCTTGCATAGAGCCAATAGATATCACTATCCTATCAGTCGACAAACAATTGATTTTTACCCTGAGAGATCAGGTGGAAGAAGAGCACAAAATAGCAAAGGATGATTGGAGATACAAAATAATATAAAAGCTAAAAAACCAGACCATAGGGACACTAGACATCAAGTTAATCGCGAAATTCTAACTAGTGAACGGGGTACTGTACCACAGAGAATCAGATGGCATAAGGACATGATACCTAGGCAAATCGGAAGTCGAAGCAGTGCTGAACGACGTACACAAGGCCAGCTGTGAAGATGTCACAAATACACTATTTTGTTGACTACAAAGGTTAGGTTATTACTGGCCTGTAATGAAGTGGGATTCTCCCAAGGTACAAAGAGAATGCAATAAATGTATCCCATGGATGGATGACAGAGAATGTCTAGCAGTCTGTGAAGAAGACTGGAGGAGAATGTATATAGAATATCTACAGGAGCACACGTTGCCCATTGACATTACATTGAGGAGGAAGCTATTGTCAAAGGTTAAGTGATTCTACCTCCAAGACGGAGTACTATATAGGAAATCACACACAAGAAAACCTTTACGATGCCTGGGTAGCGATGAGATTGATGGAATGCTAGAAGCAGCCCATAGTTCTGAACCTGCAGCTCATCAAGGGCAACTGGCGCTACACGATCACATCCTACACCTAGGGTTCTATTGGCCGACCATGATGGAAGATACAAAATGGCATGTGCACAGATGTCGCAAGTGCCAAATCTATAGCGAAAGGATCCATAAGCCTACCAATAGCCTTCACCCAATCATCACACCCTGGCCATTCCACACTTGGGGAGTAGACCTAATAGGCAAGATACACCCACCCTCTAGAAAGTATTGTTTCATCATCGTAGCCACAAATTATTTCACTAAATGGGTAGAAGCCATTCCCTTGCGACAAATCTATGCAACCAACATAGAAAACTTTTTGAGACAAAACATAGTCCACAGATTCGGAGTACTGATGCGGATACTGACAGACAATGACCTATCCATCAAAAACCAAGAAGTTCGTGACCTCCTAGGGCAATATGGTGCAAGAATAAGAACATCCACAACATATTACCCCCAGGAAAACGGTTAGGTAGAGGCCACAAACAAGACTTTACTAAGGATGTTGAGCAAAATAGTGGCTAATAATCAGGAGGATTGGGCAGATAAGCTATCGGAAACCCTTTGGGCTTATCGCACATCTATCAGAAAGAGTACACAGGCAACACCCTACTCCTTAGTCTACGGTCAAGAAGCAGTGCTCCCAGCAGAGATAAGAGTTGTATCCACCAGGATAGCTTTCGCGATGTGTAAGAAGATTAGGCTAGAGGACTTAGATTCACTACTTGCAAATAGACTCAAGGTAGTTGACGAAG
This sequence comes from Nelumbo nucifera, assembly GCF_055504915.1. NCBI lineage: Eukaryota > Viridiplantae > Streptophyta > Magnoliopsida > Proteales > Nelumbonaceae > Nelumbo > Nelumbo nucifera. The sequence goes on from NC_142653.1 coordinate 75,068,704, forward strand.
TTAGAGACGCAGTGTTGTAGAAGCAGAGCAAGTACAAACAAGCCCTAGCCAATAACTTCAATAGACACCTGAAGCCCAGGAATTTCAAAGAGGGGAATAAAGTACTGAAGACGACTCTCAGTGTTCGACAAGGCAAATCTGTGGGAAAGTTCACACCAACATGGGAGGGGCCGTACTTAATGAAAGAAGTCCATAGTTCGGGCTACTATGTATTAAAAACTATGGACACGGGCGAAGAGGATGAAACCATAAATGGTCACTAGTTGAAACCTTACTTTGATTAACTCTGTGTTTCTGTAATCACATGTACATGTTTCATGAATAAATCTACGATGTTTTATAGGACTCTTTATTAGTCATTCTTTTGCTCTGTGACAAAGTCTATTTCCCTCCATAAAGAATTCTGATTGCGATGAAGTTGTTTTCCTTTCATTTAAGATTACACACATTTACACACTATGAAAGTAGTGAAATGAATGGAACACTACAATTTGTGCCAATATGTGCCACATACTTGCTTACATACATATCTTGTTTATAATTTTACAATTTGTCTTACTATGCTCTCAAAGCTTCAGCAACCCCAAGCACCCTACTAAGCCCTAGCAACCCCAGACACTCTCATTCTGTGGCCGGTTTTACGATTCCACATGCTCCATAAAAAGGCCTTGGCAACCCCAGGTGTAGCTCAAAGCCTCGACAACCCCGGGCACTCTATGCCGCATGCTCCATGCGAAGGCCTTGGCAACTCCAGTTGTAGCTCAAAGCCCCGACAACCCCAAGCACTCTATGCCGCATGCTCCATGCAAAGGCCTTGGCAACCCCAGGCGCAACAAATTGTTTAAATCTTTCCCAATATTCATATAGCGTCTCACCACCAAATTTCCGAACTCCACAAATTTCTTTTCTTATGTTTGCAGCCCGGGATGCAAGAAAATATTTTTCTAAAAATACCCTGTTCATCTCATCCCATGTGCGTATTGAACCGGGAGGAAGAATATACAACCAATCATTTGCTTTATCACGTAAAGTAAATGGAAAGGCTATGAGTTTTACCTGATTCTCGGTCATACCATGGGGTTTCATGCTTGAACAGACGACATGGAATTCCTTCAGATGCTTATGAGGGTCCTCACCTGGAAAACCTTGAAATAGAGGCAATAATTGTATCAAACCAGATTTCAATTCAAAACCTACCTCAAAATTGGGATACATTATGCATAAGGGTTGTTGGTTCATAATCGGTGCTGCCAACTCCCCTAATGTCCTCTCTCTGTTAGCCCTTATTTCTTCTTCTTCGACGATGGGTAGATCACAAGTAGGTAAATCGCAATCTGAGTTCACCCTTTTAGGTGAACGATCCTTCTTTTGCTTCACCTCCTTCCTTAAACAACGGGTGGTCCTCTCAATTTCGGGGTTGTACTCAAGTTCACCACGTTGAGAAGCACGAGTCATAAAACAAAAGAGGTTAACAAAGAGAAGGTAATAGCTAAGAAATTAAAGTTGCTCCCCGACAACGGCACCAAATTTTTGATGGGTTATCGAAGCCCTCAAAATTAGTACTAGTCCCACAATCAAATAATTGCAGTAAAAAGTGGTACTAGATCGAATCCCACAGGGAGCAAATCAGTAATCTCTTAGCCGAATGGATAAAGTAATTGAGTGGGAAAATAACTAAAATTTAAAAGAATAAGAAAGAAATAACAAATTAAACAAACAAGAGAAATCAGTCTTATCGAATTCTGGTTCAAGGGTTCGGGTTGAGTCGATTGGCCATCGATCCTAGGTAAATTTCAGCATTCTTGCCATTCAAGCATTTAACCTTAGATTTATTAGGATAGCCATAATAAACCTTGTGTTTTCCTAATTCAGTTGACCAAACCCAGCATTCGATCAACACTTATCACCACTCAACTGGGTACGATAGCATTCCATGTTAAACAGTGATAGCATTAAGATTTGTGAAAACAGTTAAACCAAAATAACAATAATTGAGATAGCTGCAATTACTGAATCTTGTTCCATCAATTCCTTTAGGTTGAACCATGTTAAAACATTGGTCAAAGGCTGTCATGAACAATTGACCCAAAAAGATATGAACCTAATTGCTACTTGTACCATTATTCGTGACAATTACGGATCACCGAAATCATGGATAGCAGTAGGAAAATCAACATTAATTCAGTTTGTCAAACTAATTAACATCGACATCCAATAAAAATATGCACAAGAATCAATGAATACTTAAAATAGAAAAGCAAGAAAATAAATTAACTACAGAACCTCACAATGACACAATCGAACCTCCCCCACTTGAACCAGAAAAAGAAGTTTAGTTGCTCATGATCTGCGCAATCTCCATGCTTTTCTTCTCCATAGCCGAACTGCTTTCTTGAGCTTCTATGTCTTCTTGATGATCTCTTGGATCTGGGAGTGAGTGATGCTAGAGCTGGTTCACCCCCCTCATTATATAGCCAAAGGAGAGGGCTGTTTTCCAACTCCTTCTAGGAGATCAACTTATCTTTAGGGAGTCTTGATCTTCTTTGAACTAATCCTATCCTATCTCTTATCTAATGATCTAATCTCAATCTTCTTATCTCTCTAGGATTACATTCAAGAATTTAGATCTAATAAGACTCTCTCTTTGGAGATTACATTCGAGATTTGGACTCTTGACTCTTGAATTCGTGTTGGGCTGCTTCAAGGTACTTCTGCGAGTTGGGCTTAAGTCGTGAAATGGGCCAGGCTACGAACTTGCTCCGATTTTGGGCTCGTTTTCGTAATCGATGCGGGCCGAATCTGTCAAAACCCAGAACATAAAGTTGTGGGAATTTCTTTCATCTTTCTAATGCTTTTTTAATTGTCCAATTCGGAGTCCGGAATTGAGAGTGAGGCCCAGATTACTGACTGTGCAAAATCACCCGATTTGCCCCGTTTTCTTCCAATTGCCTTCTTTATTGCCCTGAATTGAAATACAATAGTAATGAGTTCATTTAAGTGCTAAATAAATGTAAAAGAGTGAATATTAAGGGATAAAAATAGGGTTTTTTTCGGTCTCATCATCAGGCCACGGAGAAGCATCTCTAGAGGCACCACCCATCGCAGTAGGGGACTGAGACTTAACAAAAGTCTCACCCCTACACCCTCAGAGGCATCAGCATCGTCAACAACAATAGTGGGCTCTGCACGATGTGTTGCTACCTCTGACCCCACAGCCGGCTGGCCAGCCTGGTGCACCCCCTAGACAACATCATCACGAACAGCGTTGCTACCTCCAACGTCCTCAGCCACTGTGGAACCAAAACTGGGGAGCTGCATCGCCCTCAATTCCTCGACCAGATGCCTGAAAAAAACCGTGTCTAGAACCCCGGGAGGATACTCGGAGAAGGGCACTTGCAATACAGTCACATATCAACAAACTGTCACAATGGCTCTGACCACGGGTTAAATAGTAAACAAGCAACAAAGAACAAAACACGCAACTAACACACTTCTTCCCCCAGTTCAGTGACCCCCATAATATCCTCGTTGGACTACGCCTCATCGCAACCCACCCGCTTCAAAACAAAAGATTGTTCAATTGTCAGCCACCTTTGTAAGCAAAAAGTATAACATTCCCAAGTAGGCACAAATGCTAAGTACTAACCAAACCCTTCCCGATAGAGGAGTTGTCTGGGACCTCCGTTGTTTGCTCTAGAGTTACCATCGGAACCCCGTGTTTGCACGAGCGCCATCATTCTCCATAGACTACAAAAATGAAAAGGAAAACAGCATTAGCACAATTTTTTAACACAACCAAGAAAGGAAAAGTAGAGTGCAAAATAAGAGAAACTTACTGAATCATCACCCTCGGGACCTCACTTGGGGCGAGGGGGAGCCTTCCTCTTCATTCGCCCGCTGGAGAAACCGACAATAGCACCCCCAGGGGAAGGCACCACAACCGGCAACTCCACTGACTCCGTGGCCAGTGTAGTCTCACCCACAATAGCTGAGGCCGAGGACCCCTGGCCACCCTCACGAACCTGCGATGAGGCCACAATCGAGGACTCTGGTGCCCTACTAGACTAAGAAAAGTGAGGCACCCTCGTAGACCTAGCCTTTTCACTGGAAGGGGACGGCTACACACCCCCTCATCGGTAGACGGTCATTTCCCAGCACGCTTGGCTGGTGACATCCTACACACAGAAGGGGGCTCGTCCACAATAGCTCCTAGAACCCCCCGAACAATGCATAAAGATATGACAAGTGGGGAGACCTTCATACCTACACCCTCCCATATCCAACAATTGGAAGTCGAGCGCACCCTAGGAAAGCACAGTTGTGATGTAGGACCCAGAACACATCCTTACTGCCACATGATAACTCTGCATTTTGATGCCTTAAGGACATAAATTCAAGGGTATTTTCGGCCTTAGAATAGTCAAGATGTTATGACCACCCGCACCACACGGCAGCAGTGGAGGCAGCAGCGCGCACACGATCGGCAACGCACGGTAGCGGCACCATGAGCCACGCACGGCACCGCGCGGCAGCGGCACCACGCGCAGCATGCAGCATCGCGCGCACGCACCGCGCGGCAGTGGCACCACGTGCAGCGCGCAGCACCGCGCGCGCTGCACGGCGGCGGCACCACGAGCCGCGCGCACGCACACTGGCAGCAGCAGCAGAGCAGGGCCCACACGACAGCTCATAGGGTGGGCCCACCCTTATCCGGACACGTCAAGAGATCGCGCCTTATCCCATTCTCCCTTATCTTATCCCCTAGTCTTAGAAGGAATTGTAGTACCATTAAAAGTAAGTAGCCTAATTAGAAGTAGGAGTTTGAGTCCGCTAGGACTAGCCTAGCCTAATCCAACAAGGAAACCTCCTCTTGTAATCGCCTATTTAAGGAGGTGCCATTATTGAATAAAATCATCAAATTTTTCAGTCAAGCAAGGGAGTAAAGGAGAGTTCGGTGATCTCTTGGACAAATCACCCCACTAGATAGACAAAATAGGGCCGCTACGCAAGGCCAAGGGCAAGGAAAGGTCTAAGGCTCCGAAGGCGGAACGACCCGTGACACGATCCTACGCTCGGGCCCATAATATCTTGGTATCGAGCCAACCGTCATGGGGGAACAGGAGCCGCTGTCTTTCAGAGTCCATGAACTGGAGCACAGGCTCGCAGAAACCAGTATGGAGGTCCGAGAGGTCAAAGATGACGTTCGGGAGCTGCGTCGCCTGCTAGAAGCGTTCCTCTCCAACAAAGAAAAAAACTCAGAGGGGCTCGCCTCTACCAGCAGTCGCCGCACGGACGGGACAGAATCAGCCAACGATCATCAAGCCGCAGCACCGATGGCTGCAATTGTTCCCAAGTACAGCCGGCTTGAATTTCCATCTTACGACGGCGCCGGAGACCCATTAGGTTGGTTGTACTGCTGCGAGCAGTTCTTCCGCAACCAGCGCACGGATGACAGAGACAAGGTCAGCCTGGCTGCCTTCCACCTTACGGAAGAGGCACAACTCTGGTTCTACCGCGTAGAGCAAGAAGAACCAGGGCTCAGCTGGGAGCAGTTCAGGTCCTATTGACTCCTCAGGTTTGGACCCCCAATGACAAGTAACCCGTTGGGTGCGCTAATCAATCTCAAGCAAGTGGGAACCGTGGCTGATTATCAATGCCAGTTCCAAACCTTGCTTGCCAGAGCGGCCACAGTAAGACAAGATCAGCAAGTGGACATGTTCACAGCAGGGCTGATAGAACCCCTAAGGGTAGACGTTGAGATGCAGCACCCCCCAAATCTGGTTACTGCAATGAACCTCACCTGCGCCTTTGAACGAAAGATGCGGCTCACTCAGGGACCCTTCAGCGTTAGACGGCCAGTCACGACTTGGGCACCGTCAAGGCCAGCGGGAGTGTCTACCCCTGCGGCCAACAGGGAGCAGAGGACCCACACCGGTAACCCCTCCAGACCGGTATCACAGACAGGGAGCAGCAGGGTGTCACCCCCCATCCGGCGTCTGTCCCGAGCCGAGATGGCAGAACGGCGCGCAAAGGGGCAATGTTTCAATTGTGATGATCTATACTCCGCAGGGCATAGATGCAAGAAACTATTCTGCTTTCTAGTAGACGAGACTAAAGAAGATGAGGAAGAGCCATCACCAACTGAACCAGAAATCTCACTCCACGCCATCACAGGTATCAGAACCTCACAGACAATGCAGCTAAGGGCTCTAGTGATGGGGAATCCCGTGCGCATTCTGGTGGACTCCGGAAGCACCCACAACTTCATCAGCAATCAGGCGGCCCGCGATTTAGAGTTGCCCATGGAAGTCAGGCCACAACTACAGGTAGCCGTGGTGAATGGGGAAAGAGTCCACAGCCCCGGTATCTGCAGGAACACCGAAATTCAGGTTGGAAAAGAATCCTTTCGGGTAGATTTATTTGTACTGTCCTTGGACGAATTTGACATCGTCCTAGGCATCAAATGGCTGATCACCTTAGGCCCAATCCTATGGGACTTCGCTGCCTTGACTATGACCTTCCACTTGGATGGCAAACCAGTTACTTGGCAGGGAACCAGGACAAGGACCAAGACACAACTGCATGCACTCCAGGGGGAGAATTCACGCGCCACGGATGTTGCGAGACTTCTCACCGATTACCCAGTTGTTTTCCAAGAACCCAAGGGCCTCCCTCCTTCTAGAGCTTGCGACCACCGGATCCCTCTAATTGTAGGGTTAGACCCGGTCGTGGTTCGGCCCTATCGCTACCCCCACCGACAGAAAGATGAGCTAGAGAAGCAATGCGCAGACATGCTACAACAGGGGATCATTCGGCCCAGCCACTCTCCTTTTTCCTCCCCAGTTCTGTTGGTGCCCAAACAGGATGGGACTTGGAGATTTTGTGTAGACTATAGGGAACTCAACAGCCAAACCGTCAAGGATAAGTTCCCAATCCCCATCGTAGACGAATTATTGAACGAACTCCACGGTGCACAGTTCTTCTCAAAGTTAGACCTCAGATCAGGCTATTTCCAGGTCAGGATGTCTTCCGCGGATGTAGAGAAGACAGCCTTCAGGACGCATCATGGCCACTTCGAGTTCCTAGTCATGCCATTCGGCCTCTGCAATGCCCCTTCCACATTCCAGGCCCTGATGAATGAAGTCTTCCACTCTCAACTCCGAAAATATGTGCTAGTCTTCTTCGACGACATCTTGGTCTATAGCAAGACGTGGGTGGAACACATTCAACACCTACGAGTTGTGCTCGAGCTCCTAAAGCAACATCGACTCTTCCTTAAAAAATCCAAGTGCTCCTTTGGGGAACACCAAGTCCTTTACCTTGGACATATAATCAGCGGACAAGGTGTATCTGTGGACAGCTCCAAGGTTCAGGCCATTAAGGACTGGCCCCGGCCACAGTCCGCCAAAGCCCTCCGCGGGTTCCTAGGGCTAACAGGGTATTACCGAAAGTTCGTTCAGAATTACGGCCTACTAGCAGCCCCGCTTACCAACCTGCTCAGGAAAAACACATTCCACTGGGATAGCACAGCCGAGGCAGCCTTCGCAGGCCTAAGGGAAGCCCTCTCCTCCACACCAGTCCTTCGGCTACCGAACTTCGACCTTGAGTTCACGGTCGAGTGTGATGCTTCCGGCACGGGCATAGGAGCCATCCTTCAACAGCAAGGGCATCTGATTGCCTTCTTCAGCCGCAAGCTAGCTGACCGCCATCTCAAACTACCCGCCTATGAACGCGAGCTCATTGGCCTAGCCAAGGCAGTACAACACTGGAGGCCGTACTTGTGGGGCAGACCCTTCGTCGTCAAAACAGACCACTATAGCCTCAAATACTTGCTGGAACAACGACTGACCACCTCTCCACAGCAACATTGGGTCAGCAAACTTTTGGGGTTCGACTTCTGAGTGGACTACAAGGCAGGATCCCTGAACCGTGCAGCAGATGCCCTGTCCTGACGAGAGGAAGATAGAATGATCCTCCACGCGATCTCCCAACCACGAGCCACCCTGCTAGAAGACATTCGGAACACACTGCTGCAGTCTACCGAATGGAACGACCTAGTCCAACAAATACAGTCAGGGTCTGCCAACCCAAACTGGTCTTTCCACGATGGGCTGGTATTTTACAAAAAGAAGATCTACCTACCCGCCGATTGCCCCCTCATCCCCTCCATCATCGCCAGCATACACCACTCGACACACAAGGGTATTCAGAAAACGCTGCATCACATTCACACTGACTTCCACTGGCAAGCTATGAGGGCCTCGGTACGGGACTTTATCCAGAATTGTGCGGTGTGCCAACAACAAAAATGGGAAAATCTGCACCCTGCGGGCCTGCTCCAACCCCTCTCCCCCCCAACGCAGATATGGGCCGATATTGCCATGGATTTCATCGAAGGGCTGCCCAAGGTTGGGGGGAAGTCAGTCCTGTTCGTGGTAGTAGACCGGTTCTCCAAATATGCTCACTTCCTCCCCTTATCCCATCCTTATACCGCAGTCTCAGTCGCCCATACATTCTTCACCCACATTTTCCGCTTACATGGACTCCCCAAGTCCATCGTCAGTGACCGGGACCCGATCTTCACAAGCACATTCTGGAAGGAGCTCTTTAGACTACAAGGCACGGCCCTCGCCTTCTCCTCAGCCTACCACCCACAGTCAGATGGCCAAACAGAGGTGGTGAACCAGATAGTTGAGATGTACCTTCGCTGCTTTGTGGGCGACCAGCCGCGGCGCTGGGTGGAGTACCTCCCATGGGCTGAATATTGCTACAACACATCCTATCACTCCTCCCTTGGAATGACTCCCTTCAGAGTGGTGTACGGTCGAGACCCTCCACGCCTTCTGTCCTACGAGCCGGGCTCAACGGTACTAGAGGAAGTGGACCGCAACCTACAAGCTCGCGACTCCCTCCTGGCCGAAGTCTCCTTGCGCTTACAGCAGGCGTAGGCACGTATGAAAAACGCCTATGATCAGCAGCACCGCGAAGTCACCTTCGAACCAGGGTAGTACATTTGGCTGAAACTCCGACCATACAGGCAGCTGTCCCTCAGGCACCGGGGGCCCCCTAAGCTGGCCCCCAAATTCTATAGGCCCTTCAAGATTCTAAGGAAGATAAGGAAGGTAGCTTATCAACTCGAGCTCCCGGAGCACAGCAGGATCCACGACATCTTCCATGTATCCCTCTTAAAACTTTATGTCGGCACTCCTCCCGACCAGGTACCTCCCCTACCCCCTTTACAGGACGGTAAACCTATCCTCCAGCCTGGCACCCTCGTCCGGTCCCGCGTCCATCAAGGCACCTTTGAGGTTCTAGTCAAATGGGAGGGACTACCCCCAGCAGAGGCGACTTGGATCCCCTGGACCGTCCTCCACAACGCTTATCCAGACCTCGAGCTTGAGGACAAGCTCGTAGTCCAGGAGGGGAGTGATGTTATGAGCACCCGCACCACACGGCAGCAGTGGAGGCAGCAGCGCGCACAAGATCGGCAACGCACGGCAGCGGCACCATGAGCCACGCACGGCACCGCACGCACGCACCGCGCGGCAGCGGCACCGCGCGCACGCACCGCGCGGCAGCGGCACCACGCGCAGCGCGCAGCACCGCGCGCGCCGCACGGCGGCGGCACCACGAGCCGTGCACACGCACACTGGCAGCAGTAGCAGAGCAGGGCCCACACGACAGCTCATAGGGTGGGCCCACCCTTATCCGGACACGTCAAGAGATCGTGCCTTATCCCATTCTCCCTTATCTTATCCCCTAGTCTTAGAAGGAATTGTAGTACCATTAAAAGTATGTAGCCTAATTAGAAGTAGGAGTTTGAGTCCGCTAGGACTAGCCTAGCCTAATCCAACAAGGAAACCTCCTCTTGTAATCGCCTATTTAAGGAGGTGCCATTATTGAATAAAATCATCGAATTTTTCAGTCAAGCAAGGGAGTAAAGGAGAGTTCGGTGATCTCTTGGACAAATCACCCCACTAGATAGACAAAATAGGGCCGCTACGCAAGGCCAAGGGCAAGGAAAGGTCTGAGGCTCCGAAGGCGGAACGACCCGTGACATGATCCTACGCTCGGGCCCATAACACAAGATGTGCCATTTTCCCAGTTAAATGCAATGTTGTGTCTTCTAAGGGTCTCTATGCAAATTATGGGGAAAACTATGAAGTTTTCATGGTTGAAATGCAGATTTTCGGAAGCTGGTGTGAAGTTCAGCTGAGAGAGGGGGTGCTTTTGTGAAAAACTGAAAGCAGGAGGGCGCCTCCAAGCTGCTAAACCCAGTTTGGCGCCCCTCCTACTGTATTAGCATGCTCCCCACTCCTTAGCAAACCCTAGGCCTCCTTTTAACCCATTCTTTTCACTCTTAACAAACCCTATCCGCCCCTAACTGCTAAATCCTCACATTCCATCCATTCTAGGGCACTCTCTTTTTAGCATTTTAACCCTAGGAGCCACCTAACTTCTAATCTTCACCATTCAACCTTTACCCATTAAATTTCAGCCTTACATAATATTGGGTGCCTTCCCCTTTTCTTGTCAGCCTTAGGATCACCCTAGAACCATCCTAACCCTTCATTCTAAACCCTAGGGCAGCCATATTTTCACTAAAACCTAGTTGATGTCCCCCTCTTTCTCTCTAATTCTAGTTATATCCACCATTCTCTATAGAAAGGACCCCAGGGGCCCTGGAGAAGGAGCTGGTCAATTCACCCAGTTAACAAGGCGAAGGTTTCTTGAAGAGTTCAAGGGTTGTAGAAGGGGAGGACGCCTAGATCTTGTCAAGAGGGGTTCCTGCAAGCTGTTCAACCATTTTGCAACTACTGCCACTGGATTTGATCAACCATTCTTTTCTTTTCTTTCTTTTTTATTATATTATTTTTATTTCTATATTCTTTTAGATTTAATTCTTGTTCATTTCTCTGTTTTGCATATCTGAATTCATTCGGTTCAAGGCTAAGGTGTCTCAAGGGGTTTGAGGGTTGTAGAAAGGACGAATGCCCAGTTCTTGTCAGGAGGGGTTTCTACAAGTTGTCTGGCCGATCTGTAGCTACCGCCACCGGATCCGGATTCTGGATCATTTTTTTTAATTTATTTCTTTTATTTCCTTTGTTGATTCCCATAGTTTATTAAATTCTTATTTTTATATATTGTCTTGTTTAAATTCGAAACATTTAAGTTCAACAATAATAGATTTTATTTTTGTATTTTCTCCCATTCCCGATTGCTTCCCTGTGGATACGACCCGTTCTCACCCATTTACTATGTTAGTAGTTGTTTGAGAAATAGTAAAAATTATAAAT